>NW_023270702.1:3156540-3270191 GCF_011800145.1 Mirounga leonina
GGGTTTGCTCTCAGGAGCTTTTGTTCCCTGCGAGCTTTCCATACAGCTTTGGAGGACAAGAGTGAGAATGGCAGCCTCCCAATCTCTGCCCTGGAGGAGCCAAGAACTTGTGGCCCCGCTCCTCAGTGAGCCCCCAGAGAAAAGCAGTCAGTCACTGGTGTTCCCCAGTCTCCGGCCGCACTCCATGCTCACCTGGCCTGTGACTGAGCATTTCTATCTCTGGCACCTGACTCGGTGTGGAGTCTCCAAACCCAGCAGATCCCTGCAGTGCGTTCCTGCACCACTCCTCCTGGGGGGAGGAAGGGGAGTCTCCCCGGATCTGCCACTTGTTGGGTCCCTGCTGGAGGAGCAGTGGCCCGACTGTGCCGCGGATCAAGGTTTATGGCAACCCCAAGCTGAGAGCCTGCGCCTGGGCTCCGCCTCTGCAGCCGGCTTCCCTGCTCCGTTACCTGGGAGCTCTGCCGCACTCAGGCACCCCCGGTCTTTCTGTGACCCCGAGGGTCCTGAAACCACACTGTCCCGCAAGGGTTCCACACACCCCCCCCTTAGCCACTGGAGCGACATCCCTCAGTGGAGCTGACTTCTAAAAGTTCTGATTCTGTGCTCGGCGGCTCTATCACCTGCCAGAAGTGGCCAATGGAGGCCCCCTCCCCCGCCATCTATCCTCCCGAATATCGCCTCAGATTCACTTCTCCACACGTCCTACCTTCCAGAAAGTGGTTGCTTCTCTGTTCAGACAGTTGCTGCTATTCTTTTCTTCAATCTCCTGTTGAGTTCGTAGGTGTTCAGAATGGTTTGATCCCTACCCAGCTGAATTCCTGAGACCAGATGAAATCCAGGTCTCCTACTCCTCCACCATCTTGCTCCTCCCCCTCCTGAATAAGCAATTTTGTAATTGAATGTTTCCTAGACACTAAATCTCTTTCTAGGTGCAGGGGGTAAGTGATAAACACAAAAGAAGTTGCTAACCTCATAGAGCTGACACTCTAGTGGGAGGAGACAAATAATACGTACATAAATTGATACATACATACATACCATTTCTGAAAGTTGTAAGTCATCTTTTAAAAGAAGAGTAAAGAAAGAAGTTGCAGACAAGAGAGTTGCTATTTTATATATAGAGAGAGAGTTCTGAGAAGGTGAGCTCTGAGCAGATACCACATTTAACTATGGAAGAAGGAAAACATGGATATCTACGGTAAGAGCCTACCAGGCAGAGAACAGCCAGTGCAAAGGCCTTTAGATGGTGCCTGTCCAGTATTTAAGAAACTGTCAAGAGACCACTGTGGCTGTAGTGGAGACAGCAAAGAAAGAGAGTAGTAGAGGGTAAGGCCAGATGGATAACAAGGGACAATATCATGTCAGGGAAACAGCTGAGACTAGGGTCTTATTTTGAGAAAAATCAGGGTTGGGGGTGGCACTGGGGGTCTTAAGAGAAATTAATATGACCTAACATATCTTTAAAGATTCACTCAAATTGCTGTGTTGTGAATAAACTGGTAGTGGGGGTGGGCATAGGTAGACACATGGAGATGAGTTCGGTGAGAGATAAGGGTATTTTGGACCTGATAGGTAGCAGAAGTTGTGATAAATGGTCATATTCTAGAATATTCTCAAGGTAGCCCCAACAGAATTTTCAGGCACACCAAATTTGAGAGAAAAGAGGTAGTTGTCTGGGTAACTGGAAGGGTGGACTTGCCATCAACTGAGAGGTGGAAAACTGCAGATCCACTAGGTTTTGAGGAGAAGATCACGAATTTGGTATTAGACATTTTAAGTTTGCAATATCTGTTAGATATCCAAGATGGAAGAAATTAAGGCATATGTTTGCTAAAGACCAGTCTATTAGAGAAGGGGACATGAGGACATCAGACAGAGAGAAGTTAAGCAGGAAGGGGCAGGATCTAATGCAAACATGGAGAAATTTTCAGAGTGGAGGACAGACAGTTGTTACAATCTGGAAGATGAGGTAAATGGGCACAGACAAGTAGGTGGGTAACCAGGTTGGCAGGAATCAGTGTAAAGTTTCTGCTAGCTGCTTCTATTTTCATAGTGAAGTAGAAAAGAAAATCTTGTTTCAGTAAATTAGTGAATCCCTTTCTATTCTCCTGCTTAAAACCTTCCATCGACTTTCCCTCACCATTGGAATAACAGCCAAACATTTTATCACAGCCCACAAGGCCGCACAGGACCTGGCTCTCACCCACTTCTCTCCATTGCCTAAAATGTTTCAGCCACAGGGGTCTTATTTTCATGCCTCAGACATGTACAAGACAAACTCAGACAAGCCTTGGGTTCTCTGACTGGGACCCTCTGTCTGGGACAAGTAAAAGAGGTACCCTACCCTCCCAAGTTTGGTTAATTCTTATCATATAGGTCTCACCTCAGGAGTCCCCTCCTCAGGCCTTTCTTGAGCATCCCATCTAAAGTGGCACCTCCTCTTATCAAAAGTTATTTTACGTACATGTTATTGTCCACTTCTTCCCACAAATGTGTTTCATGAGAAACTAGCACCCCCAGCCCACCCCTACTTTCTCGTTCTCTCTCCTCGACCTGCTGTTAACTTTTCTTCTCAATACTCATCACCACTGTATATTTGGGCGTTATCCATGTCCCATAAGAGAGTAATAGCTACATCTGGCACACGGTAGGTGCTCATGAGTATTTCCTGATGATCATATTTTATAAAATTAAATGAAAAAATGCATGTAGAGCATACAACAGAGCAGTTGGCACGTAGTAAATCTCAATAAATGTTAGCTGCTACGATGATGACAACAAAGACTAGCATGGCAATAATCACAAGCACAACTATGAAAGGCAAATCCTCTGTGCCCTTGAACCCATCCCCTTTCTGTTGTCAGAGACTTTCTCTCATTAACTGTACGTTCCTTCTTCCTCTTTACAAGCTCCTTCCCTTCCACTAAATATGTGCAATATTTTACTACCATTTTTAAGAAATCAGTCAAAAATATACTTTTCTTAACACTGTCTTATCTAATTAGGCACAGCCAAGTATCATCTCAGTGTAGCCATAAAAAAGGAGTAGTCTATACTAGCTCACAGCTGGTTAAGCAAATCTTGAATGATCAAACTCATTGTTATTTACTGTTTTTTTCTATTAACTAGTTTCTTCAAGTTGAACAAAACTACTTAATATTTGCATGGTTAAAATATTAATAGTTATAAAATGCTATACAATGGAAGGTAAATCTATTAATCTAACTCAGTCCTCCCACTCCAAGGAAATCAGGTATATTCTGTGTATCTTTCCAGAAATTATGTATGCATATCCAGACATATAAATATCTTTTGAAATATCAAACAGGATCATATTGTGCACACAATTCCACACCTTGGGTTTCTTTCAGTTAATGAAACACTTTGAATGGCTTTCTAAAGTTCACATTAAGAGCTATATTATTCTTTGTACTGGCTACCTATCATTTCATTGTATTGATAAAATGCCATCTATTTAACTAGTCTCATATTTATTATTTGTCAGCATTTAACATGTTTTCAGCCATTTGCTATTGTAAACAATGCTGCAACCCATATACATATATCCTTGCACAGTCCTTCAAATATGTGTAAATAAAATCTTAAAAGCAGAATTGCCTGCATAAAAGGCACGGGCCTTCAGTTTTTTACTGATATTGCCAAATTACCTTCTAAAATAGTTTTATTAAATCACCAGAATTTTCTACTCCTCTAAATAATAAAGTTATTAGTAACTGCAGATTTTTGGTGAGGGAAAGGGAATAATTCCTGAAGCTCCTTAAATCAACTAAGAAAGGGAATGAAATCACTCCTAAAGAAAATGTTAACACTTTACCATGAGACATATTTTTAAAAAAGGAAACAGCACTATTTCTGGGAAAGCATTATTTTCCCACTTTTGCTAATAAAAGCTCACCTCACTACTCAGAGTTTTTCCAGTCCTCAGTAATTCTTTTTCTAAAACAACCTCTTAGGAACTCACAGCCAACGGAAACAGGAGTTGAAAGGAAAAGGAAAACATAAAACTCAGTTTCTAAGGAGCACAACAAGATTCTTAAGTTTCCGAGCAGTGCAGTGACTTTAAATTCTTACCGTTAGAGATGTTTTTAATTAAAAAAAAAAAAAAAAAACTGTTAGTGGATTCTTTAAAGGTTTCAACTCTTGCTGGTGAAAAAAACAATTCTCTGCCTTATTTTTCCTACAGATTGCCAACTCTTTTAGGGTGAGGTGGAGGACGCAGTTTGTAAACGGCTGCCTGCATTGCAGGCGCTTGCAGCGGATAGTAGTTGTCAGAACAGCCGCGCTCCGCCTGCATCCCGCAGCCGCTCCCTGTGCCTCCCTACCTGGCTCTCCTCCGCATCCTTTAACCTCCCCCCTTTATCTGTGGACGCGCCGCCGGCCTCGCGCCCCCGCGCTGCGCTCAGTGGAACAGTCCGTGACGTCATGAGGCCGCGGCTCAATCGGACGCGGCGCTTGGGAAATTTTAAACTTCAAGGCGGGGCGGCCCGTGCGCTCTGAGGCCGGGAAGGTAGAGCGTCTGCGCCAGTTCTCTGCGGTCTAGCCTGGCAGGATGGCAGAGGAAGGGGCTGTCGCGGTCTGCGTGCGGGTCCGGCCGCTCAACAACAGGTAGGTAGGCCAGACCGAGACCAGGACCCCGTGGGGCCTCCGGTCCGGGCCTGAGCCGGAGAGTCCCCGCTGCTCCTTCCCGGTTCCCCTGCTTGGTATCTCCGCCCCTTACCGGTTTTGTGTCCCTATCTGTAAGTGACGGGGAAGGATCGGAGGCTCTAGAAGATACTTTGCATATGTAGGAGTCTCTTAAACGTTTAACTCAGGCTGGCAAACGTTAAAGACCTTGACGCCGGCCCTGCACTGCCTTTCTCCATCGGAGCCCCCCCACCCCACCCCATTCCTTAAAGGAAGTCGTATCGGTAATTCTTACAGGCACTCATCACAGTCGGTCATTTTGCACTTAACTGCCTCTCCCTCTTCACTGTATATTCCTTGAGAGCAAGGACTAGTCTGTCTTGCTGCCTCGTATGCCTAGGCACTCAAGATTTCATTCAATGACTGAATTCAACATCCAGAACGTTGCATGGCTGATATTTATTAATCGTGATTTTTTTTTTTTTTTTTTTAGTACAGTGTACAGTACTAAACAGACACTACCATCCTTGCCCCTGTCGGATCCACATTCTAGAGCAGACAGGAAAAAAAGTAAAAAATATAGAATGTTAAGTGGACATAATGTTACGGAAGTAATAAATGCTATAGAGAAAAAGCAGAAAGGGGAAGAAATGAAGTCTTTGCTTCTCTAGTCTCTAGCACTCACTCCAGAATACTAATATATTTTGTGTTGGAGAAATAATTGTTAAATATCACAAGGTGTTTAATAAATGACAATATCAAAATGAGGAATTTCCTATATTTAAAGGGCTCATTATCTAATGCATTAGAAGACAGTTACGTAAACCACTACAATACATGGTAACAAGTGTTATGATAGGTGGAGAGTGTTTGCTAGAGGAGTCATTAACCCCTCTGAGATGACACCAGGGACAAGGCTGGTGTCAGAATGAAAGAATAGTTAAATTACTTAATGGAAAGGTAAGTCAAGGTATTCCAGACACAGAGGGGCTGCATTTCTTATTTTGAAAGAGACAGGTAGCCGTATGGAGTTAGATATATATTGGAATTTAGAGCAAGATAACGTTGAAGAGAGAAATAAACATGATCCAAGTCTAGTGTGCCATATTAAGAATTTCAGATGGTTTTTTAAAGTTTTGAGCAAGAGGGACATAATCAGAGTTGCATTTTGAACGTATCTTTTCAGCAACCAGTACTGGGTAGGCGGGTGGAAATGAAGAACTTTACAAGGAAATTCCCATGAGAAGGCAGGAGATCACTGACCCCCCACTTAAAAGTGTTGACCCCTCAAAGGCAGATTTTCCAAATTTCTAATATATAGTATAAGTCAATATTGTCCTTTAAAATATTCTTCAGAAGATGGAATCTTTTATCTGTCATATAACATGACTTCCATGACCAGTTATACTAAAATGCAGTGTTTTTATTCTTTCAGAGAAGAAGCTCTTGGAGGAGATACCCAAGTTTACTGGAAAACTGACAATAATGCTATTTATCAAGTTGATGGCAGTAAATCCTTCAATTTTGGTAGGTTTATAATAGCATCAAAAATTAATCTGTTACCCTTTTCCTATTAGGAGTATAAAAGTCTTATCAATAATACTGGATTTGTCATTAAAGATCAGACTAAGCCTTCTATAAACTGCTTCAGTGGAAACTTTAAAAAATTGTTCATCCATCATGTATGATAAGTAAGATAATAAATTGATATTTAAAATGAAGTTATAGGGCGCCTGGGTGGCTCAGTTGGTTAAGCGACTGCCTTCGGCTCAGGTCATGATCCTGGAGTCCCGGGATCGAGTCCCGCATCGGGCTCCTTGCCCGGCGAGGAGTCTGCTTCTCCCTCTGACCCTCCCCCCCTCATGCTTTCTCTCTCTCTCAAATAAATAAATAAAATCTTTAAAAAAAAATAAAATAAAATGAAGTTATAGGGGCACCTGGGTGGCTCAGTCAGTTAAGCATCTGCCTTTGGCTCAGGTCATGATCCCGGAGTTCTGGGATCAAGCCCTACATCGGGCTCCCTGCTCAGCAGGGAGTCTTCTTGTCCCTCAGCAGGGTGCCCCTCACCTTGCTTGTGCTGTCTGTCTCTCTCTCAAATAAATAAATAAAATCTTAAAAAAAAAAACAAATAATAAATAAAATGAAGTTATAGTTATAGTGTCATATGGTTGAAACTAATACTTCTTCCTCTTATTCATTAGTTTATTTGTGGCCTAAAACCCCATAAGCCTAAAATATGTGCTTAATGTCAAGTCATCTTTAAGATCTTTCTTTCAGGTTAGTATATATTTTCCACCATTATTTTTTTTTTTTATTTTATTATGGTGTGTTAATCACCATACATTACATCATTAGTTTTTGATATAGTGTTCCATGATTCATTGTTTGCGTATAACACCCAGTGCTCCATTCAGTATGTGCCCTCTTTAATACCCATCACCAGGCTAACGCATCTCCCCACCCCGCTCCCCTCTAGAACCCTCAGTTTGTTTCTCAGAGTCCATAGTCTCTCATGGTTCATCTTTTAAGAAAATTCTTTAAAGAATAAATAGTAAAGATATTCCTAGTTTGTGTGCTGGAATAGAGCAGAGACCTACCCCAGCTTTTGTGAAACTTACATGGTGAGAGAGCCTTTAAACAAGTAATCACATTTGTGTTGACATATGCTTTGTGAGAGTTTATAGCGGATCTAACTGGTCTATGTGTCTAAAAGGATACCAGTGACACTGGGACCTGCAGGATGAGTGAGAGCTAATTAGGACACAGGGACATGCAGACCCTAAAGGTTGACTAGGCTGATTTGTGTGTTGATTTAATATGGATGTACTGCTGACAATGTGCCAGACACAGTTCTAAGCATGTCATACAGATTAACTCATTAATCCTCCTAACAAGCTTATACTGTAGGTACCTTTCTATTTCAGTGATGAACTAAAATAGGCCTGGAGTCATACAGCCAGCAAATGGAAGAGTCAAACTCCAAATCCAGCCACACTAGCATGCTGCCACTTAGGCACCTCAGGACAACAGTGAGGTCCTCTCCACAACTTGAGGAGTAAGAATGGCTAGGTTGTTGAACTAGCATTAAACTAGAAAGCCATCATAAAAGGTTTTGGAGCAAAGATCTATAGAAGAGGAAACAATTTCTGGTAAAGGACTGTTTTAGAGCATTAACATAAGTTTTAAAAAGGTAAAACAATATATCCCAGAGATTATAAAACCAAGAGTGAGGGATACACAAGCATTCAGACACATGATCTGTAGGTTCTCAGTAGCTATGTATGCCCATAGAAGATTTAGATTTACCCATCCATCTAAAGCAAATGGCATGAAGATTTGAATCATCCTACCATCTCTCCTTGCTCTGAAATCATAACCCCTAAGCAGCCTTCAGATGGCACTCTTGGTTCCATTTAGTTCTGCAAACAGAGCAGATGTATGGTCAGAATGCAAGCAGTCTGACCACTGAATTTCTTGTTGCAGGTGGATAAATTTCCTTCCTGATTTACAAATCCATTTCTTATGAGATTTTTACTATGAGGCCACCATTGAAAGAGTAGTCCATTTTTAATGTGCTAATTATGCTAACAAAAGCAGAGAACCACATCCTAGACTAGTGAACTCATCAGCACAAATGCTACTGTAAACCCAGCCTCCTTTAGCAGCCAGCCAGCTAGTCATTCCCTGTAACCTTTCAGCTTTGTTCAGGTCTCCTTTTCCATATATGTGCATTTCTTAGTTTGAGCTAGGCCTTCTTGTCAAATATGTTATAAACTTTAAAATTTCTCAAAGCATAGTAATAGTTCACATTTCCTAAGTATTAACCATATGTTCATGGTAATTCTATGAGGAAGAGAATACATATCCATTTTACAGATTAGGTAATTGAGGCACAGAGACATCAATCTCCTTGCCCAAAGTCACACAACTTATAAGTGGTAGAACCAGATTTGCAGATAGTCTGATTCTATACGTCTGAATTCAGCCACTATGCCCTACTGCCTCTTAAAAGCACATAGGATAGTTGAGAAGTCTGACTTGTATTTTTTCTTTGTGAGGACCAACACATCTCACCTTATAGAGAAGTATATTTTCAAAGGACCAATAAGTTGAAGAGAATATTGTGTCCTAAATATTTTATCTTACCATATCCTGACAATTTTATTTCTTTGGACAACTACTAAGAAAGAAAACAAAGTTCATTTGTTTGATTTAACCTCTGTGTTTATGTGTGTGGTTTTTTTTTAGATCGTGTCTTTCACAGTAATGAAACTACTAAAAATGTGTATGAAGAAATAGCAGTACCAATCATAGATTCTGCCATACAAGGCTACAATGGTTTGTATTCGCTGTAGAGATATTTTAGTATTGGTTCTCTTTTCAATTATTGATAGTTTTACACCCTATAGATTCATTTTTAATCTTTGCATGTGTGGGTATTTTGTTTTTACAGGTACCATATTTGCCTATGGTCAGACTGCTTCAGGAAAAACATACACCATGATGGGTTCAGAGGATTATTTGGGAGTAATACCCAGGGCAATTCATGACATTTTCCAGAAAATTAAAAAGGTAAATACCTTCGTTAAATTTCTGGTACATACAGGTAAAAGTAGTAATAGTCTCTTGTAACAATGAAAGAAAGTAGGTTTATAGTTATATCTTCATTAGCCATGGGTAAAGAAGGCATAACAGATTAACTTTTTCCCTCACAGACTTACTTTGTAGAGCTTAAAGTTCTTTCAGTCTTCCCCTTGAATCCTGAAACAGCACTAATCACACCAAAAAGTGGGTGTTAAGGAACAGGAAAATCTTTCAAGACTGCTTAGCTCCTCCTTGCCTTTGTTTACCTACAAGTGATTATTAAGGAGCAGAGAAAAGTAGAGGTAGAGAAGAGGCCAGAATAAGCAACCTAACTAAGAGTTGGGTTTTTTTGTTTTTTTGTTTTTTTTAAAGATTTTATTTATCTATTTGACAGAGAGAGAGACAGCTAGAGAGGGAACACAAGCAGGGGGAGTGGGAGAGGGAGAAGCAGGCCTCCCGCCGAGCAGGGAGCCCGATGCGGGGCTCGATCCCAGGACCCCAGAATCATGACCTGAGCCGAAGGCAGGCGCTTAACGACTGAGCCAACCAGGCGCCCCAGAGTTGGTTTTAAGTTTATTTTTTCATTACTGTTTTAATGATTTTTAATGTCCTTATTTGACCATTCATTGGTAGGGTTTTATTTTGAGTTTAGAGAGTTGGACTGGGTGCTCTCCTCATTATTTGATACTATACTTTTCATTATTCCTGAAGCATATTTTTATATTTTGTGTTTATCATCAATATAAAACCATATGAGGTTTTGTTTCTTGTTTGCTTTGCAAAGATAATTTCTCAGAATATTTTAATATTTAATATTAGCACATAGGTATTCAATATTAGGTTTTCACAAATGGATGATCTCTGATGTTTTTACACTTTTTTTTTTCTTCCAGTTTCCTGACAGGGAATTTCTCTTACGTGTGTCTTACATGGAGATATATAATGAAACCATTACAGACTTACTCTGTGACACTCAAAAAATGAAGCCTTTAATAATTCGGGAAGACTTCAATGTGAGTAACAGAGTTGAAGTAGCTCTAAAAATAGACTTGCTTATTGGGGTTATTATTCTTGAACATTTCCCTTTAATTTCTATATTTTTCAAACTGTCTCCTGTTTGTATGGTTTATTTTTTCTTAAGTGTTTATAGAGACAGCATATGAGCAATATGTATAGTTCTTAAACATTGACAGCTATTATATTTTGGTATGAGTGCCTTAAAAAAGAGCAAGATGGAAGTATCAGGTTAGAATTTGCTGTGCTTTGGTATAGGAAATAAATTGTACATATTATAGGTTTACTTGTTATTTTCATACATTTTCCACTTGTAACTTCCACAAATGAATTCTGTAATAGTTGACACCTTTTTGAGATTCACACTTTTTAGTGACTTCTTCTCTACTCTTCTCATAATTAAACTTGTTTCAGAGGAATGTGTATGTGGCTGATCTCACAGAAGAAGTTGTTTATACATCAGAAATGGCTTTGAAGTGGATCACAAAAGGAGAAAGTAAGACTTTATGCTGTATTTCCCCAAAACACTTGTAAAAACTACTCAGTTAAATGTATTTGGCTTCAAATCACACTTTTCACTCTTAAAAATAAAAGTTAATGTTTTTCTTTGGATTTTAATGTATACAGCTGAAATACGACTTACTTTTTACAGAGAATAGACATTATGGAATTACAAAAATGAATCAAAGAAGCAGTCGCTCTCATACTATTTTTAGGATGGTAGGTAACTCTCTGTTTGACCTTTCCAATTAAAAATGCACTAATTTGGGGAACCTGGGTGGCTCAGTCGTTAAGCGCCTGCCTTCAGCTCAGGTCATGATCTCAGGGTCCTGGGATGGAGCCCCACATCGGGCTCCCTGCTCAGCGGGAAGCCTGCTTCTCCCTCCCCAACTCCCCCTGCTTGTGTTCCCTCTCTTGCTATGTCTCTGTCTGTCAAATAAATAAATAAAATCTTAAAAAAAAAAAAAAAAAATGCACTAATTTTTTACAAGTTTTCTTTTCTGTCTAGATTTTGGAAAGTAGAGAGAAAGGGGAACCTTCCAATTGTGAAGGATCTGTCAAAGTGTCCCATTTGGTGAGTATTGATGGACCATGGTACTGTACTGTATGGGCCAAAGCATAATTTAATTTGGCTGCTGGATGTTTGGTTTCATAAGAATTGTTAACTGAACTAAACAGGCAAAATCATGTATAAATTGGTAGTTTAGTCTCATTTGTAGACATGAGATTACTAGCTAAAACATAGGAAGAATTCAGAGGGTCTTTCTTCCTGTTATGTTATGGTTGCCTCTCCTAAAATTTAGATGGAAGGACTTTTCCTAACCAGAGTTCTTGGGGGGGAGGCTTTCCATATGAATTTAAGAGTTAGAGTGTTCTTGGAATGGGGTGGGGGCCGTTCAGTTTTGTTATTGTTGTTTTTGTTTTGTCTCAGCCAATAGAATTGAGACCATGGGATCAACAAAAACTAGCTGGGACTGTTAAATAGTAAATCACATTATTCAAGTATATTCTTAAATATAATAAGGAAATGTTTTATATTATAAACATAGTGTTTTAGACTATAAATCCCTTGAAGGGAAGAGTGATATCTTACTCATCTTTATAGCCTCAACACATTATGCATAGTTTATGTTCAATACCTGTTTGTTAAATAGTGAATATATACATTATGCAAACTTTCCTTTCTCCACATAAATAAACCTCCCATTTCCTTCTTGCTGTACTATATCATTTCTCTCTCATTTTCTGTGCTTCCTTCCTGTTCCTTGCCAATATTCTCTGTCTTCACGGTCTAAATTTTTTAGCTTCATCTAGGATATGACTGAAGATTATCTATTTGATTTGAAAACTTCAGGGAAAAAATAATAAATCTATAATATGTTTTTTCACTTTCAGATTTGAAAAATCAGTCTTAATTAAATATCTAATTCAGTTCACCTCAGTTACTTTACTGTACCAGCATAAAATTTATTTTAGTATACTGGTCTTGCTTTGATTTAGCAACAACAAAAACACAAAACCTAACTTCTGTTTTGTTTTCTAAACCCAGTCTGTGATATTTCACTACAATTTTAACGTTTCTCTTAATAATTTAGTTTTAATACTCTTGACATATTCAGTGATCCATTTGGTGACTTTTTCCATATTCTTTGATGCTCTATCATCTAGGGACTATAGATACCATCTGGCTCAACCCTTCACCTTCCGACTTACTCTAAGTATCTTCTTGGAAAGAAGTCTTCCCCAAAAAAGTCATTTTCTGGCTCTTTGGAAGTGGCCTTTATTTATTATATTTTTTCAGTGTCTTTTGATCTTTCTGGTTCATAATATCTAGCTTCTTTCAGTTCTGCTCCTTCTCTATATCCTTTGTGGCTTCTTTTTCCTACCCTCCTATCAAAAACATAGGAGTGTTGTGGCCTTTCTTACTTCCTATGTTTGCCCCCAGACATTCTGTTATCATTTCTGTGTTGATGATAGTCAGACATTTATTTTATCTAGAGTCTCTGAGTTCTAATTCATGTCTTTGTAAAGATGATTATAATTGTGTGTCCCACTGTTATTTCAAACTTCATTGTGTCTAAAACAAAATTAATTTCTTCCTATCATAGTGAATATTCCTTCTTTCCAGTAGTACCAGTGTTATCCTGGTCACTTAGGTCAGACCCAAGTCAATTCTACCTCATCTTTTTCTGCCTTCCCCTTTTGTCCAGTCATTAATATTTCCTATTCAACATTCCCATGGGTGTCACACTCATTTAGGTTCTCATCTCTTGAATTACTGTATCATTCTCCTAGACCTGGCCCCAAGACTCTGGTCTTCCTTTCTGCAGTCTGTTTGCAGATTTCCAATTTTTCTAATGTTACTAAGTACAGCTCGTGTTGTGTCTCCAACTTTAACCAACCTAACTTCACTTCCTTCTACTCCACGTGAGCTCCTCTCTTATAGATGCATTGGGCCTCTTGGTGTCTTTGAACACTGATACTTGTTCCCATCTTTATTCCTTAATTCATGCTGCCTTTCTCGCCATTTTGCCCCTTTATTATGTATCTAGGTCTTCTGTAATAAAGATACCATACAAGAAAGATTAGACTTTGAGTATTTTAGAGAAAGTAGTATCTAGATAGAACATAATTAAAGCAGGAGTACATAAGTACTGCCCATCCCTGAAAGTGTCCACAGAGGGACAGAATTTAAATCTCTGAATTTGTTTTAATGCATTAAGAATATTTGCTGAGCCTTCATCATGTTCTGAGCATAGTACGGCTCTGAGATTAAAAGAATAAAGACATCCCTCCACCACTTACTGTCTCCACGGCTACCTCCCTAGCCCAGGCCACCATCACCTCTCAGTCAGATTCCTGCAGGAGCCTCCTGACTGGACTCCCTGCTACCACTCTTGCCCCTCTCCAGTCCAGGGACCAGAAA
Organism: Mirounga leonina; assembly: GCF_011800145.1. NCBI lineage: Eukaryota > Metazoa > Chordata > Mammalia > Carnivora > Phocidae > Mirounga > Mirounga leonina. Next base: position 3,170,210 of record NW_023270702.1, read on the forward strand.
GTTAAATCAAGATATGACTGTCGGGGCGCCTGGGTGGCTCAGTTGGTTAAGCGACTGCCTTCGGCTCAGGTCATGATCCTGGAGTCCCGGGATCGAGTCCCCGCATCGGGCTCCCTGCTCAGCAGGGAGTCTGCTTCTCCCTCTGACCCTCCCCCCTCTCATGCTCTATCTCATTCTCTCTCTCAAATAAATAAATAAAATCTTTAAAAAAAAAAAAAAAGATATGACTGTCACTGTCTTGCTTAAACCCTTTCCCGTCGCATTTAGAAAATCCAGAGCTCTTACTCCTTACAGTGCCCTGCACAGTCTGACCCCTATCTACTTCTCTTACCCTATATTGTCCCATCTCTACTTCACCAACTCTGCCATGCTGCCCTTTCTATTTTTTGAATATACCAAGCTCATTTCTGCTTTGTGACTGGGTGTACAGGCTATTCTTTCTACCTAGAGTATGGTTCCCTTGATCTTTGCATGGCTGGCCCCTCTTCCCTGTCATTCCCGATCCTAGCTTAATGGGAGGCCTTTCCTACCACCTGGTCTGAAGCACCTGCTCTGTACCTTCCTCTTTCCACTTCGGACACTCTACTTAAATTACCTATATTACACTTACCATGATGTGTTTCTTATGTGTCTTTTTCTCATTTCCCATGAATGTCCTTCTCTCCCCATCCTGCCCCATGTGGAATAAAAGCTCTGTGAGAGCAGAGAACTTATTTGTCTGGTTCACTGTCATATCCCTAGCACCTAACACACTGCCTGGAGCACGACGGGCAGTCACTTTTTTGTCAATAATATTTGTGAAATGAAGAGGCCCATGCTTTTAAAGATGCTACAGTGTAGTCATAGACACAAATGACTAGCTCAGCACAGGAAAGAATAAGTCGTATCTTTAAAGACCGCTGGGTACATGATTGAAAGAGCAGTTCATTCAAGGTGTGGGAGAGGACGGATAAAGGTGGCAAAGTTTTACTAGGGAGGTAACAATCGTCTTTGGTCCTGAATAAGGAATAGGGGCAGACTAGAACATTAGGACTGATTAAACAAAGGGAATGTCGAAAGGTAGCTCTTGGAAGCATAGAAATACGTGAGGCATTTAGGGCAAAGCGAGTAGGTCAGCTAGAATTCTGAGTGAGTAATGGGTGGATTTACAGCTGGAGCAACACAAGTGCCAAATTGTAAAGTATCATATTCACCAGTAACGTTTTGAACTTTGTGTAGGAAATGGAGAAGCTATTCTGACAGCATTATGGAGGATATATTATAAAGAAGGAACAAGGTATATAGATCAATCTGACTCAGAAAGGGGAAAGCCTAAACAGTGGAATGAAAGACAAGCATCCAAATGGAGTATGCAAATAGACTGTGTGTTAAAAATTGTTTTCAGTAGTTGGGTTTTTTTAGTTCAAGTTACCCTTCCTAAAGGTTTATTTTCATCTATCTTACAGAATTTGGTTGACCTTGCAGGCAGTGAAAGAGCTGCTCAAACAGGCGCTGAAGGTAATGGAAACTCATAAATGTATTGGTCTCAATGTCATCTTGTTCTTTTACAGAATAAAAAAAAAGTGCTACCTTGCACTTTAGAAACTAATAAAGATAGTAATTTTGTGATGAAAGTCCTTAACATAAAAAGCAGCATCTGGAGGCACCTGGGTGGCTCAGTCAGTTGGGTGTCCAACTTTGGATTTCGGTTTAGGTCATGATCTCATGGTTGTGATATCAAGCCTTGTGTTAGGCTCCCACTGGGCATGGAGCCTGCTTGAGATTTTCTCTCTCCCTCCCCTCACCCCTCTCGTGTTCTCTCTCTCTCTCAAAAATTTCAAAAAAAAAAATTTTTTTAAGTTCATTAAAAAGCAGCTCCTATATCTGGCAAATTATCTAGGCTACTATAGCATCAATTAAAAGCTAAACTATGCAGTTGATAAGATTGCATAGCTGCAAAGCTTGTGAGAGTGCGATGAAAACCAGATTTTCATAATTAGTAAGGAAATTCAGAAAGGTGGTGGAGTATAAAATTAATATACAGACATTAATAACTCATAATACAAACAACAACCAGTTCGAATATTTAGTGTACAAAAAGACTCCATCCATTTACAATAATGACTTAAGAGATCTAATACCTAGGTAGAAACTCAACAAAAATTACCTAAGGCCAAAATAAAGAAAACTTTAAAACAGACCTAAAGGACATAATCAAATACTTAAATGGAAAAGCATACTTAGGAAGTTTCGAAATCATGAAGATGTCAGACCTTTCTATGTCAATTTCCTACAGCCTGACACAGAGACACTCATCTGAGCATGGCCTATATCCACCAAACCAGTGGATCCTACAACCTGTGAACAAGAAATATTTGCTCGTGTTTTAAGCCTGCATGTTAAGCAGAAATATTACAGCAGCAGCTGAATCATGCACCTGTGAAATAACAGCTGTCCAGAACTATTTGTTGTAGTACTTTTTGTATATGTGGGAGATTGAAAACCTACATGTCCCTCAGTAGGGTGCTGAGTGAATAAATTGTGATACATCCATACAGTGGAATTTTATGCTATAAAAAAGAGTGAAAAACACCAGTGTTTAATGATAGGATATATTACCAGGTAAAAAAAGAAGCAAAGTACAAATTAGCATATATAATGTGCTACTATTTGTGTAAAAAGGAAAAGGAAGAAATAAATGTATGTGAACTTGTATTCGTAAAAATCTCTGCAAGAGTCAACTAATAAAAGTGGTTTCCTGGTAGGAGGATAGGAACTGTTTGAATGGAGCGTAAGAGTAGGAGAGAGCTTTTCAGTGTACTTTTTTTTTTTTTTTTGCTGATATATGAGCCATATGAGCATATTAGCTTAAAAATTAGAACTTTGTTGGTTGTGAGTCTATAGGAATTAATTTTGTTGTTAAGTCTATAGTTGCCTAGGGGCGCCTGGGTGGTTCAGTCGTTAAGCGTCTGCCTTCGGCTCAGGTCATGATCCCAGGGTCCTGGGATTGAGCCCCGCATCGGGCTCCCTGCTCAGCGGAAAGCCTGCTTCTCCCTCTCCCACTCCCCCTGCTTGTGTTCCCTCTCTTACTCTCTCTCTCACTGTCAAATAAATAAATAAAATCTTTAAAATAAAAAAAAAAGTCTATAGTTGCCTATATTTGGAGGTTTGGAAAAAAACAGATTTGAACTGAGGAGTTAGACAGACTCTTTTAGGAAATGAACTTTTCTTCCCTCTGATTTTATTTTTCCTTAGCCATCTGTTTCTTTTTGTTCTTTCTCTCAGGTGATAGCATTTCTAGTTTACTTAATAGGTTGGAGGAATAGGGAGAGAGGCATTGAAAGTGGGCTCAGATTGGGCACCTGGGTGGCTCAGATGGTTAAGCGTCTGCTTTCAGCTCAGGTCATGATCCCAGAATCCTGGGATCGAGTCCCACATCGGGCTCCCTGCTAGGCGGGGAGCCTGCTTCTCTCTCTCTCTCTCTCTCTCTCTCTCTCTCTCTCTCTGACTCTCATGAATAAATAAATAAAACATTAAAAAAAAAAAAAAGAAGAAAGTGGGCTCAGATCCAATCCAAAGCACAGACTTTACCATCTGACCCTTTAATTTCTCATTTCTTTTATAACTTACTGGTAAATAAGTTCATCATTTATTTGCCTAATAAATGCAGGTGTGCGACTCAAGGAAGGCTGTAATATAAATAGAAGTTTATTTATTTTGGGACAAGTGATCAAGAAACTTAGTGATGGACAAGTTGGGTAAGTTTATTCCATTGTACATTTACTTATTGATGCTTATATTTTGCGTGAGGTTGAAAATTGTAATACTTTAGTAACACTCAGATAATGTACTGATTTCTTCCCTGTATTAAAAAGCTTTTGTGATTCTGTGAGCATGCCTAGCTTCTAAGACATATGACTGTGACCTACTAAATTTACTTTTTATCTTAAATATGATATAGTTAGTAGTTTTGATCTGCCTCAGGTAACCTGTAAAGAATTTTTAAACTGTAGCTAATTTAAGGTTCTGCATTAAAAACCAACCGCTGTTGTTGTATAAAAATTCTTACTGTTTTTTTCCCCAAACCCCTTTCTCACTAAGTGGTTTCATAAATTATCGAGATAGTAAATTAACACGAATTCTCCAGAATTCCTTGGGAGGAAATGCAAAGACACGTATTATCTGCACAATTACTCCAGTGTCTTTTGATGAAACCCTTACTACTCTACAGGTGAGTTTGATTTTTATTTCAATATGGGGGAAAATCATCTTTAAGCAGAAAAAATTACCCACTAAAATTAGGTATCTTTTTTTTAATGACATAACATACCTGCTGCAATAAAACTGATGTATTGCCTACTAAATAGTATTCCTTTATTTTCCCAAATTTCAATCATTCATATCCCACCTCCATAATTTTTGCCACATCCAACACTATCATACTATTTTTCTTTTAAAAAAAAAACTCACTTTTTCTACTTATTGTAGAAGGAAACTTTGTCTCAGTCCCATGAATGAAAAACTAGTATCATTTTCAACAAATATGTGTGTGTGTGTTTATAACAAAATAACTCTTGAACTCCTGCTAGCTGATTGTTGCTTGCCTTTGCTCTGAGCCTAAGGCTTACATTTTCTGTTAAAAAAAGGAAAAATGGGAAATGTCAATAGAACAGCTGTCTCAATCAAGGATTCAGTATTATTTAATGGTCACCTTCATGGACCTACTTACAGTTACTTCTGCTACTTACACTCTAAGAAATGTTCTCAATAGTTACTGAGCACTGGATCAAGGTAGTGTCAGAGAAACAAAGATAAAAGGTTCAGTCCCTGACCTCACAGTTTATAGTCTTAGAGGGAAGGTAAGACCAGTCTTCCAATCTGATTGCCTGGATTAATTAACTATTAATAAGTAGAATAGAGTTCAGAGGAAGGAGAGATACTTTCAAGTGGAAGCAAAGCTTCAGAGTAGAGGGGGCAGCTGCACTGGACTTTGAAGGATGGATGGGATTCCAGTAAGCCAGTGTTTGTAGGTTCTCTGTTGGCATCCATCCATCTTCAAGATATTTCCTTCGCTCTTCTGAAGACTAGAAGCCAGGGTAAGTTACAAGGACATAGAATACTCTCCATGTTCAAAAGTATTAAGCCACCGGGGAAGAGTATGGATCTTTCTTTATAAAATTTAATTATAAGAAACCTAAATATTATCAATTAAATTAATTTTTTATATTGAACACTTAACACTCTTGTATTTTTCCCCAGTTTGCCAGCACTGCCAAATATATGAAGAATACTCCTTATGTTAATGAGGTATCAAGTGATGAAGCTCTCCTGAAAAGATATAGAAAAGAAATAATGGATCTTAAGAAACAGTTAGAGGAGGTATGTATGAACCATGTATTTCAGTAAAGAATAGGGTCAGATGGAGAACTAAGATCTGCCCAAATGCCCAGAGATTCTTAATTCATCAAAACCTGAGGTCTGTAACCTAAATTTAAAACAGCTTTCAAGTAAAGAGAAATCACCTCATAAAAATTTTAGTTTAGGGGCGCCTGGATGGCTCAGTTGGTTAAGCGACTGCCTTCCGCTCAGGTCATGATCCTGGAGTCCTGGGATCGAGTCCCGCATCGGGCTCCCTGCTCGGCGAGGAGTCTGCTTCTCCCTCTGACCCTCCTCCCTCTCATGCTCTCTGTCTCTCATTCTCTCTCCCTCAAATAAATAAAATCTTAAAAAAAAAAAAAAAATTTTTTTTTAGTTTAATTTACTATAAACTGAAAACTTTGGTTTCTTGAAATTATTCTAGATTTTGTTTTTTATAACCAAGGGGCAAAATTTGATATTTTCAAATGAGCCAAGTAGAGACATTCTTTCTAAATTGTCACAAAAGATAGGGAATTAGGTTAACAAGAAAGACCATGTGTAGTTACTTAAAACTTTAATTTTTATATTTTCACATTATCTTGAATTCTTCTGACCCTAAGATAAAGTCTAATAAGGTAGCATAATCACTTGTCATTGTAATTTGTTTCTTTTAACCATTACAGTTTCATATTTTATAAAAATCTTATATTTTGGTTATCTTTTTTAAAATGAGCTAAAATTTAAAAAAATAAAATGACCTAAAATATCAAATGAAAGTCTTATGAGAACATCTGTTCTTTTGCCATAGGTATTCAAGCCTCTGCTTTTATAACTTCTCTGCCTATCATTTATATATTTTTAGGCAATTACTAGAATTGCTTTAACAGCCTTGCTATAATCTTATATATAGCATCTAGAATACACAGGAAGAAATGTGTATTTTACTTTATTATAGGTTTGAGAAATTACTGATGATGGCAACTGCCATAGTGTTAGTATTTTGTAGGTAGGGTATATTTCATTTCAGTAAAGCCTGATGCGGGGCTCGATTATCACAACCCTGAGATCATGACCTGAACTGAAATCAATAGTCGGACGCTTAACTGACTGACCACCCAAGAGCCCCCACATACAAATTTAATATTCTGTTCTTTTAAGCTACTTTCAAGGTTTTAAAATCTAGCTACATTTATTATTAACATAACTTAATATTACATTCTATAGGTTTCTTTGGAGACTCGGGCCCAGGCAATGGAAAAAGACCAGTTGGCCCAACTTTTGGAAGAAAAAGATTTGCTTCAAAAAGTACAGATTGAGAAAATTCAGAACTTAACACGGATGCTGGTGACCTCTTCTTCCCTCACATCACAACAGGAATTAAAGGTAAAATTTAAAAGATGACAAACTCAGACTTGGTATACCGAGACTAGGATTGGTATTCCTATATGTTTATTATATAGTTATGCATTTCTTATCCTTTGATACAGTATATTCAGAAAACCCAGAACATTTTGTGTGTTTGCCTATACATTAGTAAAACCAAAGAAGTTCATTAAAAATAAGGATCTCTGATCCCACGTGTAGAGATCCTAATTCAAGAAATCTAAAATACTGACAAGGAATCTATGTACAATATGTTTCTTAAGAAATTCTAGTGAAGTTGATCAGGTGATTGAGAACCATAAGTGTCTAGGGTATGTGGTAATATTTTCTATTTAAAGAAACAAATATTAATCGTGGGAAAATTGATCTAGAATATAGATCAAAATAGTGATCAAAATTCTGACTTCCCGTATGTGTACTTTTTGTTTTTACCAAAGTTAGGGGTTTTTTTTTTAGCCCAGTAGGTATTTTTTGTCTATGATGGTATCATGATTAAAAGGATGGCCTCTGGAGCTTGACTCCCCAGATTTGAATCCTGGTGCTGTCAATTCCTAACTCTTTACCTTAGGCAATTTCTTAAATCCACTTTGCTGCAGTTTCCTTATCTGTGAGATAGCTTGATTCCCACCTCGTAAGATTGTTGTGAGAATTAGGTGAAATAATGCATAGAATGTGCTCAACGCTACATTTTCCACAGGGCAAATCCTCAATAAATATATGCTCTTAAGATAATATTATTAATAGAAATTATGTTCAAGTCACCATACTAGGTATAAAGAAGACATCCCAAGTGCTATTTGTTGACTGACTGATGAATAGGAAACAGCCCAATGGAAGGCATAAGGAAGACTATTTCAGGAAGAGATCCACATGTACAAAAGCTTGGAGTAGTGAAAACAACATAATGTATCCCTTGGACTTAAAATGTTTTGGTGGTAGGGGAATTTTAAATCACAATGAAGGATTTGAACATTGCATTATGCTAAGGGCAAGCTAAAGTCTTGTAGGTAACATGATCATGATTGTGTTTCAGAAAGGTATGGCTGCTTATGTGCATCAGATTGGTTGGGGTTCTACAAGGACTGTGACTCTGGAGATGGAAAAAAAACAGATCAGTTGGAGAGCTATGTGGGAGAGAGACTCAACAGGACTTTGTGATAGCTTAGCTGTGGGGGTCATGGAGAGGGAGAGAGAGGTATCCAGAATGACTGGCAAACATTGCTGGGTAGCTGGTAGTATTTACTGTTAAGGAACATTGAATGAAGAGCAGTGCAGCTGCTCAGTGTTTTATTTGGGACATCTCCAGTTTAAGATTTCAGGCAATTGAAAATGAAAATGAAAATCAGGTGAAAGATGTGAGGTAGATATATCAATTTGGGCATTAGCTACTGCAGATCCAAAGTCAAGTTGTGGGAATGGATGGGCTTGTTCTGAGAGCATGTTGGGAATGAAAAGAAGACCAAAGACCAGACCCCAAGAACGACTTTTAGATAAAGGTAGTAGAATCCCAAAGGGAGCCAGGATTCGCTCTAGAGTTAAGAAGGAAACCAGATGAGTTGTGGTCACTAAGGGAAGAGAATATTTCAGAGAGGTAGCACTCAGCAGTGTCACATTCTGCTGAGAAGTTAATTAAGATAAATATAGACGATTTTTTGGATTTGGAAACAAGCTCATTTACAAAGCAATTTGAGCTATGTGCTAGGAGTGAAAGCCATCTTACAGAGGGTTGAGATGACCCCAAGGGATGAGATCATGAGCACATTAGAGGGGACTGGCCTCAGATAGAAAAAAGGATCATTTATAGATCAGCTCACCTATAAAAAGGATGTAGTAATAGGATAGTTGGGAGGATCAAGTAAGATGAGATAATACTTGTACCTCCTAGAGGGACAGGAGAAGAATGGTAGCCATGAAATATGGAAAAACACAAGCAGAGGAAGAGAAACCAGCAAAGCAGAGTGAGTGGTGGGATAAGCACCAGGAGACAGAGGTGTTCCTGAAAGGATGACGAAGGAGTAGACGGATGATGAGGAAGAGCACGAAAGAGCGATGAAAAGAAAATTGTAGCTAGAGAGAAGTAAGGAGTGAAGGGTTTGTTTTAAAAAAAAATCAAAAGCAAATGGAGAGGCTGGAGTGTTCATTCATCGAGCTGTTAGAGGGGGCTGGTGAGGCTAACAGATGAATAGGTAACCCAGGGAGCAAGGTCCCAGGGGAGAGAGGAACCATGAGGTTAGGAGCCCTGGGAAAGGCATTAGCTTTACTGCATTGGAAGAGACTGGCATTGTGAAGGCTGTGTGGAGATCTACTCGCTGAAGGAAGTTCAAACAGACCATCTGTCTTCCCTTCCCCGTCAGAGCTGGACAGCCCAAAGTGCTTTTGGTAGCTGTGGCGGGCAGCAGCAGCTTCCCTGCTAGAGAACACTGGATCACTTGGGGGCTGGGAGTCAGCCGATTCCTTTCAATTAAGTCCCAGGAAAGTTTGTAGGGAAACTTTCAAATAAAACATGAATTTTATTTTATTTTTTTTTCTTCAAATTTTTATTTAAATTCTAGTTAGTTTACATACAGTGCAATATTGGTTTCAGGAGTAAAATTCAGTGATTCATCACTTACATACAACACCCAGTAAAACATGAATTTTAAATGATAGTTTCATCAAATTTTTTATAGGGTTAAACACTGATTTTATTTTATTTTATTTTTTTTTAAAGATTTTTATTTATTTATTTGAGACAGAGAGAATGAGAGAGAGAGAGCACATGAGAGGGGAGAGGGGCAGAGGGAGAAGCAGACTCCCTGCTGAGCAGGGAGCCCGATGCGGGACTCGATCCCGGGACTCCAGGATCATGACCTGAGCCGAAGGCAGTCGCTTAACCAACTGAGCCACCCAGGCGCCCTAAACACTGATTTTAAAAGTTTGTTTTCTCATGACATCCTTAGACTGATAGGATATTAAAATAGGCTTAAAAAAAATTCTACCAAGTCCGTGGTTTCCAAGAAATATAAATTAATTCTCTTGTTTTACGATGTTTGAGCCCAGATCTGTTTAAGGTAATTTTGATTTTTTTCCTCTTAGGCTAAAAGAAAACGAAGAGTCACTTGGTGCCTTGGCAAAATTAACAAAATGAAGGACTCAAATTATATAAATGAATTTAATATGTCAACAAATGTAACAAAAACACGTAAGGCGGCTGCAACCGTAGTGGGGGAAATTGATGAATGTGAGTGCTTTTTTAGCTGCTTTTAATTACAAAAGCATCCCAGTAAAGAACTACTTTATTTATAACTCAGTTAATGTGATAAACACATTTAATAAAATGTATGCATTTTAGATGCAATTACAATGGAGATAATGATAAAAATTAGTGATTTTAAGAAAGTGAACATTCTCTATTATTTTCACATCTCTTAAGAATGATACACTTTAGTTGAAACACAAGACATTTTTATTGTTGGTTTTGTTCTAATCATTATCTAGTTAAATTAGTATCCATATAACATAAATTAGTATCCATATAACAGCTGCCTTAAACTTTAGTTTTGAAAGGGTAGCATTACACAGGCATGTTTCAATATAATGTCTCCAACATTAGCAGTATTTTTAAAGCATTTTAAAATCTACTTACATTGATCAAATCTCAAATTCAGAATTTGTCCTTTTACCTATATTGTATCAAGGATCGAGTATTTTATTACTAATTCTAACCAGGGATCTTAATTCATAAAATATTATAAATGATCATATCTTTTGTTAATGTATTCTTGGCATTCATATTTTGAGCACATGTTAGCTAATTGGAGCTTATTATTACCTCCGATCAGATTTTTTTTTAGTCTTTGACTTTTAAGAAACTTTATTAAACATATTTATGGATAAATTTCTTTTTCCCCTAATTCTAGCTTTCTGCTCAGAGTCTGATATTTTCAGTAATACTTTTGATACATTAAATGAGACAGAGTGGAATCCAGCAACAAAGCTACTAAGTCAGGTAACTTAAATGTATTTTATAAAACATTATCTCTCACTCTTTTTAAAATTCACTTTTTGTTGATGTTTACATTGTTGTAGCAGCACATTACTCGCTCTGACTTAATTTTAGTAACAGTTTTGGTTCTAATTACTCGTTACACTCCTAATTGATAACTGACACGTAGAAGGAAGCTAAAAATTTTGTAATGCTGGTGTATGGTAATAGGTAAACATTTGCGTCTAGTTCTTTCCCAATAGATCTTGGTATCTATGGGTTTTTTGTTGGTTTTTTTTTTTTTTTTTTAGTTTCTGTTTTTCCTTACATAATCCCGTAAGGGTTTTAAAAAAGGCTGATTTTTAAAGTGTCAAAAGTCTCAGGCATATAGTAGAAGAATGACATAGCAGGGAGGGGGTAATATTGCCAAATCATACTGAAAAATAAAAGAAAATGTATTATGTGTGGTTTTATCAAACCTTTAGGGAATACTGTGGTGAATACTTCCCTAGGTATAGAGTCCATATTGACTTTCTAGGCTACTAATGTCCAAAAAAGTACAGTATAGTTTTATAAATGTATTTGTTAAGAAAATTTCATTTTAGTTTTAGAATAAAATTGCAGTGATTCTTGGGAATTATTATCTTTACTTAACCATTAAATTAGTTAAAATTAGGTGTTATAGTTAAAATGCTTTTATGTCCCTAAAACATCCTCTAGAAGTGTGTTGTTTTTGGAAAATCCCTGGTGTTAATTTTTGTTTTTTTAACCTGCAGTTTATCTCTTTCTCATAATAGTGTACAAAACAGAAACAGGCCTCTTTTGAGTATGGTAAAACATAGCCTTTAGAGTTTTAGAGGTCAATAAATAATACCTCTGTTTCCCTTCCAAAATTCAGACCTATTTAAGAAATAAAACAGGCATCAGACAGGTGGAGAATTAAATTATCGGCTTCATAACAAAGGAGCATAAGGATCTATGGTCAAGTGGACTTCCCGGGATGCACCCTACCTCCCCAGCCTCCTACTCCTGACAGCTTTCCCAGTTAGATATAGGCAGAGCACTTGTTTATATGATCTTTTTTTTTTTTTTCAATCCTTTCAAAATAGTCTTCTAAGCTAGTTTACCAAAATGCACATCCTTTATTTTACCCTGGATCAAGCTAAACCATTAGAAAGATATTGAAGAAGAGAATGACCTAAGTTAACTACATGATTTCAGGTTAAACTATTTGACTAATCCAAATTTTAGTAAGGAAACAATATAGGATTAGAATTCTCTCCAACTTGAAAACCTGGTTTTGTTTCCAATAGGAAAACTTAGAAAGTGAACTGAATTCACTTCGTGCCAACTATGATAATCTGGTATTGGACTATGAACAACTAAGACGAGAAAATGAAGAAATGGAATTGAAATTAAAAGAAAAAAATGATTTGGATGAATTTGAGGCTCTAGAAAGAAAAGCAGAAAAAGATCAGGAGGTAAGAGATATGGAAACATGAAAATAAAACCACACTTTTAAAAGAAGTATCATTTTTGGGCACCTGGGTGGCTCAGTTGGTTAAGCGGCTGCCTTCAGCTCAGGTCATGATCCTGGAGTCCCTGGATCGAGTCCCGCATCGGGCTCCCTGCTCGGCAGGGAGTCTGCTTCTCCCTCTGACCCTCCCCCCTCTCATGTGCTCACTCTCTCTCATTCTCTCTGGCTCAAATAAATAAATAAAATCTTTAAAAAAATAAATAAAAGAAGTATCATTCTCTTAAAGATGTTTATTTCTAAGGTTGACATATGGAGAATCCAACCATTTTCTATGTGTACACACAATTTAGAGAATTTAAGAAGTAATTCACATACTATTTTTCTCAAACATTAATTTGAGCAGACCAGAAGTACTGTCTAGAGTATAACCATTTCCTGCTGAGACCAATATGAATTTTACTATCTGGCTGAATGTTTTATGCATGGATACTATGTGTTAATGGATTTCATTTTCTTTACAAAGTATATTCCTAAATATTTAGATTATTAGAATGGCTGGGGAAGCTGATTTTGCTCATGTCTTTTTCCGTATCAGAGAGTTATTGTGAAAATTATTGTAACTAATACTAAATACTAGTAATGAAATTATTAGAAATGAAACAGATCACTTAAATTTTCTAAATATATAATATTAAGCTACATGTTAAGAGAACTCAATCCAGAAACACTCAGACTTCAGATACTTAGAAATTGTCCCAAGAAATTCAAGAGATTTCTTAGAGCAGACCTTCCTTAACCTAGAGGTCACAGACATTATAAAATTATTTTGCAGAATTTTTGAATGCATATTCATTGTTCTGGAACAAGAATCCATAGCCATTATAAGACTATGAAGTAATCTATAACTCCCCCTACCCTCAAAATAAGAGCCAGTGTTCTGGTGTAGTTAAAATATGAGTTAATTTGCAGCTACTTCCGAGATTTCTGTGAGGATGGCCCAAAGGGACACAATGCTTTTTCCTCGGTATTGTTGTTTCATTTCTTGCCCTCTTTTTTTTAAATTTTTTTTTAAATAAGGAAAAAAACAATTCAGTGCCAAAAGTATTATTTCCATTCTACCTATAAATTAAAGTTAATCCTACATTTCATGGGTATATATCCTAAGATGCAAAGTCTGTATGTTCTCCACAGGGTTTCATTTAACTTGTTTTAAAATTTGCATGTTAACAAAATACAAAATGTCGAATATTGACCTGTAGACGTCAATCAATAAACACTGAGTTTTATAAGGAAGAGGGTGGTCTAGTGTCATGGTTAAGAGCATGGTCTCTGGAGCCAAACTTGCTTCCAAGTAGGATACAGGCCTTGAGTGAGTCTCGGAATCTCTCGGGGCTTCCTGTTTCTCTCCACCCTGGAGGTTGAACCAGGTGCTTGCCAAGGCCCCTTCTAACTCCCAGTGTCATCTAATTCTATCTTACTCATTATAAATAATATGACATAAAATTAACTTTGGGCATAAGTATAGCAATAATTTCTCAAAGTTTTTTACATGATTTATATATTCAATAATAAAAACTGAAGCTCACAGAGTAAATGACTCTCACATCCTGATTCTTTTTTTTCCTTTTAACCACAGTCAAGGGGGAAAATAAGCCTATTCTTTTCATCTTTACTTGGACACAACTAAAATTCTAGGTTCTATAAGGTAACTTAAAATATTAAGTAATAAAAACTTATTCTGCTCAAAGGCAGTTCCATTCTATTTTAAACTAAGTCTGTGTATGCAGTAAAATATGTTCCCAAACCTTCATTTTGGGAAAAGCTTAGCCAAAAAGGAGGTAAAATTCAAATTATGGCCTTAGGACATGTGGTTATTGCCCTGGTTTGCCTAATGGTCTTATAAATCACCAGAGCTGTGTATCATTTTCAAATGGGAATATAGAAATACAGGATGTTTAAATAGTAATTTTTAGAAGGAGGGGTAAACAAAGTCAAGTCTCATCAAGCTCAGGGAACAAAGGAAATTCCAACCCTCCACCTGATTTAACTTGATTAATTTTAGAATTTTAACAACTTGGATGTTTTTGTCTTAAGGAATTAAATATTTTATTTTACCTGCTGAAAATTACATAAATTGAAATGTAATTTTTTTTATGTAGCAGCCAATTAACTTTTGATTATATCATATACTTTCTCTTTATACTCAGCATCTTAAATAATACCTCATTAGGAAGTCACAGTCCAAGCTTTACAAAAGTTCATCTTTCTCCATTAATTAGAACTAATACTTAAAGTGCTATTTCAAATGAGAAGTGAGATAAGTTTTCTTTCTAAATGTTTATTTTCTAAAATAAAGATTAATTTTTTAGTTCTTCCTTATTTTTTTTATTGTGTTATGTTAATCACCATACATTACATCATTAGTTTTTGATGTAGTGTTCCATGATTCATTGTTTGCATATAACACCCAGTGCTCCATTCAGTACGTCCTCTTTAATACCCATCACCAGGCTAACCCATCCTTCCATCCCCCATCCCCTCCAGAACCCTCAGTTTGTTTCTCAGAGTCCATAGTCTCTCATGGTTCATCTCCCCCTCCAATTACCCACCCCTTCATTTTTTATTGGTAAATGTGATTTTGTTGCACAAAGTTTAGAAACAGAAAAGAAAAGATAAAAGATGGAGCCAATTTAAATTATAGCCAACACAAATGTCTAAAATTTTGCTGAACAGTTGATAGCCACTAACCACATGTGATGATTGAGTACTTGAAGTGTGGCCAATTTGAACTGACTTAAGTATGAAAAAAAAAAATGTAAACTATTTAGTTTTTTATATTGATTACATGAACAAGTGATAATATTTTGGATATATTAGGTTCAAATATATTTTTAAGTTAGTTCTGTTTTTTTAATGCAGCCAGTAGGAAATTTTCAATTACTAATTTGGCTCACATAATATTTCTGGATAATGCTGACCTAAAATAGGAATGTCAACAGTAGTTTGAATGTAAACTAGTTAGGACTGAATTAAACATTCAGAAAATATTACTTAAACAAGATGCTATTTTCGTAAATCCCTTACATTTCTACTAGAATTTGCCTTTACTTTTTTATTCTTTTTTAATCTTATTTTATTTAAATTCAATTAATTAACATATAGTGTATCATTAGTTTCAGAGGTAGAGTTCAGTTATTCATCAGTAGCCCATAACACCCAGTACTCATTACATCACATGCCCTCCTTAATGCCCATCACCCTGTTACCCCATCCCCCCACCCACCTTGCCTTTACTTTTTTTTTTAATTTTTTTATTGTTATCTTAATCCCCATACATTACATCATTAGTTTTAGATGTAGTTTTCCATGATTCATTGTTTGTGTATAACACCCAGTGCTCCATGCAGAACATGCCCTACTCAATACCCATCACCAGGCTAACCCATCCTCCCACTCCCCTCCCCTCTAGAACCCTCAGTTTGTTTTTCAGAGTCCATCATCTCTCATGGTTCGTCTACCCCTCCGATTTCCCCCTTCATTCTTCCCCTCCTGCTACATTCTTCTTCTTTTTTTTTTTTTCTTAACATATATTGCATTATTTGTTTCAGAGGTACAGATCTGAGATTCAACAGTCTTGCACAATTCACAGCGCTTACCAGAGCACATACCCTCCCCAGTGTCTATCACCCAGTCACCCCATCCCTCCCACCCCACCCCCCACTCCAGCAACCCTCAGTTTGTTTCCTGAGATTAAGAATTCATATGAGGTCATATGATACATGTCTTTCCCTGTTTGACTTATTTTGCTCAGCATAATAACCTCCAGTTCCATCCACGTCGTTGCAAATGGCAAGATTTCACTCCTTTTGATGGCTGCATAATATTCCGTTGTATATATATACCACATCTTCTTTATCCATTCATCTGTTGATGGACATCTTGGCTCTTTCCAGTTTGGCTATTGTGGACATTGCTGCTATAAACATCAGGGTGCACGTACCCTTTCAGATCCCTACTTTTGTATCTTTGGGGTAAATAACCCAGTAGTGCAATTGCTGGATCATTTGGTAGCTCTATTTCCAACTTTTTGAGGAACCTCCATACTGTTTTCCAGAGTGGCTGCACCAGCTTGCATTCCCACTAACAGTGTAGGAGGTTCCCCTTTCTCTGCATCCCTGCCAACATCTGTCGTTTCCTGACTTGTTAATTTTAGCCTTTCTGACTGGTGTGAGGTGGTATCTCATTGAGGTTTTGATTGGGATTTCCCTGATGCCGAGCGATATTGAGCACTTTTTCCTGTGTCTGTTGGCCATTTGGATGTCTTCTTTGGAAAAATGTCTGTTCATGTCTTCTGCCCATTTCTTGATTGGATTCTTTGTTCTTTGGGTGTTGAGTTTGATGAGTTCTTTATAGATTTTGGATACTAGCCCTTTATCTGATATATCATTTGCAAATATCTTCTCCCATTCTGTCGGTTGTCTTTTGGTTTTGTTGACTGTTTTTCCTTTGCTGTGCAAAAGCTTTTTATCTTGATGAAGTCCCAATAGTTCATTTTTGCCCTTGCTTCCCTTGCCTTTGGCGATGTTTCTAGGAAGAAGTTCCTGTGGCTGAAGTCGAAGAGGTTGCTGCCTGTGTTCTCTAGGATTTTGATGGACTCCTGTTTCACATTGAGGTCTTTCAACCATTTGGAGTCTATTTTTGTGTGGGGTGTAAGGAAATGGTCCAGTTTCATTCTTCTGCATGTGGCTGTCCAATTTTCCCAACACCATTTGTTGAAGAGATTGTCTTTGTTCCATTGGACATTCTTTCCTGCTTTGTCAAAGATTAGTTGACCATAGAGTTGAGGGTCCATTTCTGGGCTCTCTATTCTGTTCCTTTGATCTATGTGTCTGCTTTTGTGCCAGGACCACTTTGTCTTGATGATGACAGCTTTGTAATAGAGCTTGAAGTCCGGGATTGTGATGCCACCAGCTTTGCTTTGCTTTTTCAGCATTCCTCTGGCTATTCGGGGTCTTTTCTGGTTCCATACAAATTTTAGGATTATTTGTTCCATTTCTTTGAAAAAAGTGGATGGCATTTTGATAGGGATTGCATTGAATGTGTGGATTGCTCTAGGTAGCATTGACATCTTCACAATATTTGTTCTTCCAGTCCATGAGCGTGGAACGTTTTTCCATTTCTTTGTGTCTTCCTCATTTTCTTTCATGAGTATTTTATAGTTTTCTGAGTACAGATCCTTTGCCTCTTTGCTTAGATTTATTCCTAGGTATCTTATGGTTTTGGGTGCAATTGTAAATGGGATTGACTCCTTAATTTCTCTTTCTTCTGTCTTGTTGTTGGTGTATAGGAATGCCACTGACTTCTGTGCATTGATTTTATATCCTGCCACTTTACTGAATTCCTGTATGAGTTCTAGCAGTTTTGGGGTGGAGTCTTTTGGGTTTTCCACATAAAGTATCATATCATCTGCAAAGAGTGAGAGTTTGACTTCTTCTTTGCCAATTTGGATGCCTTTTATTTCTTTTTGTTGTCTGATTGCTGTGGCTAGGACTTCCAAAACTATGTTGAATAGCAGTGGTGATAGTGGACGTCCCTGCCGTGTTCCTGACCTTAGGGGGAAAGCTCTCAGTTTTTCCCCATTGAGAATGATATTCGCTGTAAGTTTTTCATAGATGACTTTTATGATATTGAGGTATGTACCCTCTATGCCTATACTCTGAAGAGTTTTGATCAAGAAAGGACTTGCCTTTACTTTTTAAGGACTCACCAAATTATGAAGATTTCATAATTCTAAGAGAAAGTATGTTTATCTCTGGTAAGTTGTCATTTACGTGTTTTGACACAAATGTATGTAGTACTCAAATATTTAATGCTCCAGGTATTTGATGGAAAGGAAACTTTAATAGAAACACATGTATTTTTAAGTATTCTTTATACTTTTAGACAGTTAAAAAATATAAAGCAATAACATCATTTTCCATAGAATGAATCAACAAGGTAATAATTGATAATCCTATACATATCTCTGTAGCTTTAGTGAACAGTAATATTATTGTAAAGGCACCACATGAAACTACCCTAATCCAGACCTAAATTCTAAAACACAAATCCTTGGGCGCCTGGGTGGCTCAGTTGGTTAAGCGACTGCCTTCGGCTCAGGTCATGATCCTGGAGTCCCTGGATCGAGTCCCGCATCGGGCTCCCTGCTCGGCGGGGAGCCTGCTTCTCCCTCTGACCCTCCCCCCTCTCATGTGCTCTCTCTCATTCTCTGTCTCTCAAATAAATAAATAAAATCTTTAAAAAATAAATAAATAAATAAATAAATAAATAAATAAATAAATAAATAAATAAAATAAAACACAAATCCTTAAAAAGTATGCCAGTGTAAAGCTAAATGGCTAATTTATGGGAAGAAACCAAAATATCTTGTAGAATAAATAACATTTCTGCATTGAACCTCCCCAAAAATCTATTAAAAGTGTGTTTTTTAAAGTTTGATTACCAGTTTATATCTTCCAAGGGATGCATACTAATTTGCTTTTGACATTATTATAGCATTATTAACAGGTGACATAACTGTTACTTGGGTCATGCTGAGGTTTTTTTCTTGTTTGCTTGTTTTGTGGGGTTTGAGGATTTTTTGTTTGACTTAACTGGGTTTCTGTTTGTTTTGTATCTTCAAATAATGAGATGCTTTGTAACAGTAGCTTGAACAACTGATCTCTTAATCCTTTCTTACTGTTTTGGTGATTCTGAAGCAGTGAATAAATGCTATCTTTTGGTGGGTTTTTTTTTTTTTGCTTTATTAACTATTGGTTTGCTCTGTTGCCTGTTCACATGCTCTTACAGATGCAACTAATTCATGAAATTTCCAACTTAAAGAATTTAGTTAAGCATGCAGAAGTATATAATCAAGATCTTGAGGTGAGCATTTATGTTGGTATTTCTATTATAAGGAACTAGAACTATAAAATGTACATCATACGTAATTGAACATGATTTCAGAAAATAGAAGAAACATTTTGTTTTTTAAATATCAACTTTTTAAATTTTACTAATGGTTTAAACTATTAAATGTAAGTTCTTTTTTATCTCCTAAAATTTAAATCCAAGAAAATACATTTCACATTTTTCTGTTTCATACTTCTTATAGAATGAACTAAGCTCAAAAGTAGAGCTGCTTAGAGAAAGGGAAGACCAGATTAAGAAGCTACAGAAATACATAGACTCTCAGAAGTCAGAAGATATGAAAATGGACTTGTCATACTCATCGGTAAAAATCAGGTTTATTTTGTTGTTTAATCATGTAGGCATTTATAGTATACCATCATCATTATTATCAATATTGAGCTTACATTGAGCCTACTGTGTGCCAGGCATTGTTGTAATTGTTTTACATATAGTATTTTATTTAATCTTGTCTATGACTCTGTAAAAGTGGGACTGTTAGTATCATTGCCATTTTATGGATAAAGAATTATTCATAGAGAGTTGAGGATATCGTTCTTTGAGTGAATATAAGTTAGTTAAGGATGAACTTCCATTAAAAATTAGTAATTCACAATTTATTATTTTTTTCAATTATTTTATGCAAATGCATGCAGAAGTATGTAGTCAGTATCTCCAGGTGAGCACTTATGTTGGTATTGATAAGTAACTGAAACTGTACATATCACATGCGATTGAGCATGATTTTATAAAATTTTATAAATTTCATTAATATTAATGCATTCTCATTATAATTTAAATAACTATTTTAACAGTTTGGTATTTTTCAGAAACTATAGATGATTTTAGTTGGTATAAGATATGATATTAAGGGACTGCTGGGTGGCTCAGTCAGTTAAACATCTGCCTTCAGCTCAGGTCATGATCCTGGAGTCCCAGGATCAATCCCGGGATCAGGCTCCCTGCTCAGCAGGGAGTCTGCTTCTCCCTCTCCCTCTACCTCTCTCCCCTGCTCGAGCTCTCTCTTGCATGCTCTCTCTCTCAAATAAATAAATAAAATCTTTAAAAAAAAGATATGGCATTAAATAACATTGAATTTCATGATGAAATTGTTAATTTTTGCTGCTTGCTTTCTATTCTATTTGCCTTCAGTCCTCCTGATTACTTCAAGAAAGTATCAGTTTGATTCTAGTTTTTAACTCTTTTTAAGAAGGCAGCAGTTTCAAGCTGAAATTTTGGTTTTTCTTCTTTTGTTTTCATTTGAGTTTTTCAGAGTAGTTTTTATTACCTTCTATCAGGACTCTCCTGTTAACTGACAAATGATCCTTTGTAAAAGTAATCTTACTGTTCTAAAGAAAAGGGGAAGAAAGGCACTTTCATAATCCAGGAGTGTCTGTTGATAGAGTGGCAAGCAGAATTGCCCACTTTTTAAAAATTGCTATTTCTTTCTCTTTATTCATCCAATTCATTCATTCATTTGTGCATTAATATTCTGCCAAGGATATATGTGCTTGAATTTATGTAAGCTAAAGTTAAAATGCCACTTCTCTCTAAAAATGAGACTGAGATCTTTTCATGTATTTATCAATCATTTGCATTTTCCCTTCTGTGAGTTGCCTATTCATCTTTTCTCTGTTTTTCTATTGGTTTTTTTGTCTTTTTCTTTGTAATTTGTGATTTCATATCCTTAATTTTAATTATGAACTACTCACCTGCCCTTTTTAGATGGCAGGTCATTTTAAGTCATTTTAGAATGACTTAAAAATACATAGGAAATTTTAACAAGCTAGCTGAACAACAATTGTGTTAACCTTTTTTAAACAATAACAAATTTCTTCAGTCTCTACAATGCTTCTATAATTTGGAAAAAATATAGCCAATTTTTCATAAATAAATATTTAAAATATTTTTATTATGGAAAATATTATTTCTTTTCATCTTTTCCTAAATAGACATTTGAAATTAGCATATTTCACTAAATTCTTTTTGTCCTGTGTATAGGAAAGCACTGAAGACATAAAACAAATGAAACAGACTCTGCTTGATACTGAAACTGTAGCCCTTGATGCCAAGAAAGAATCAGCCTTTCTTAGAAGTGAAAATCTGGAGCTGAAAGAGAAAATGGTAACTGTTTCCTGTAATATTTATAATAAAATAGTTGTTACAATCAGTACATTTCTGTGAATTTGCAATCTTTCTCTCAACAGAAAGAACTTACAAATACATACAAGCAAATGGAAAATGATATTCAGTTATATCAATGCCAACTGGAGGCAAAAAAGAAAATGCAAGTGGATCTGGAGAAAGAATTACAATCTTCTTTTAATGAAATAACAAAACTCACCTCCCTTATAGATGGCAAAGTTCCAAAAGGTATTTCATAATTTCACTTAATTCTTTGCAGATCTGACTTTGTCTAGAAACCTACCTGAAGGATTTTGCGACTATATTCCAATGGGTAGAAATCTATTATCCTCTGATATGATTGTTTTAATAGCCTAATAATGAGTTTTGATATTATTTGAGATCAGTATTTATAACTGCTTCCATAGAATTCCAATTAATAAGGGTTTAGGAATTATTTTTCAAATAAATTGGACCTGATTTTCAAAAATTGGTTGAAGAACTATTAACAGTTAGATTACCTGTTAACCAACATTGACTCTTTAATAAATTTTTATATAGTCTGATTAAATAATCTAACTTTGCATATAATTTAGATTGTCCCAATAACTGCACATTGTTTTAATTTACCCAAAATGTCCTAGATTTGCTCTGTAATTTGGAACTGGAAAGTAAGGTTACTGACCTCCAGAAAGAACTGAATAAAGAAATTGAAGAAAATGAAGCTTTGCGTAAAGAAGTTAATTTGCTCTCAGCATTGAAATCTTTACCCTCAGAAGTAGAAGTGCTGAGGAAAGAGGTAAACACATTTTTAAGCAAATAATTCTTCTTTTGAAATAAAAACCTTTGTAATAGCACTTTAAATGTCTTGCTGTAGTTTATCTTAAAGTAGCAGTCAAGAGAGTGTAAACATATGACTCAACTTGTTAGGAATAGAAATGAATGTAGTTCCTCCTCTAATTTTCTTGTATTACCAGAAAACACACTTTCAAAGCCTATTTAACAGTATACTTAGTAACTTGGTCCATGTAACAACCATTTCTGTAGTCCTCAAATGTTTCACTTAAACAGAGTTCTAGGGGCGCCTGGGTGGCTCAGTTGGTTGAGCATCTGACTCTTGGTTTCGGCTTCGGTCATGATCTCGGGATCATGGGATCCAGCCCCGCAGTGGCTCTGGGCTCAGTGCAGTCTGCTTGCCCCTCTCCCTCTGCTTCTTACCCCCATGCTCTCTATCTCTCTGAAATAAATTTTTTAAAAAACGATTTAAACAGAGTTCAATGGGGGCATCTGGCTGCTCAGTCAGTAGAGAGTGTGGACTCTTGATCTCAGGGTTGTAAGTTCAAGCCCCACATTGGATGGAGAGATTACTTAAAAATAAAATCTTTAGGGGCGCCTGGGTGGCTCAGTCGTTAAGCGTCTGCCTTTGGCTCAGGTCATGATCCCAGGGTGCTGGGATCGAGTCCCGCATCGGGCTCCCTGCTCGGTGGGAAGCCTGCTTCTCCCTCTCCCACTCCCCCTGCTTGTGTTCCCTCTCTCGCTATGTCTCTCCCTGTCAAATAAATAAATAAAATCTTTAAAAAAATAAAAAATAAAAAAAATAAAATCTTTAAATAGAGTTCTATGGCCCATCCTTTTTTTAACTTTTTTTTTTGGTACTAGTTCTATCACTATGTTGAATAAAAAAACGTAATGAGATGTAAGGGAGGGGACTGATAAAGTTTAGGGGTCAGTGTAAATCTTGCAGGCCAGTGAACAAACCTGTGAACCATCAGCCAGCTTTTCCTTCCTCTCTACCTTTCTAAAAGAAATAAAACTGACAAGTGTTTGAAGACCCAAGTGGCAGACATCATGCTAAAGAACTCTAGCAACATTATTTAGTCATCCTAAAAACTCTTTAAAGTAGGTGCTGTTTTTTAGCTCAACAAATAGTTACGAAGCCAGTAGCTGAGCTACACAGATGTGCCTCCTCTCCTAAGTCCATGATTGAAACAACCCTGCTGTTTTACCCCTGTCCTTAGCCTCTGCTTTAAGTTCGCCTCTCTTCTTCCCACCATTGCTACCTTACCTTTCACAGTGATTTTACTGTTTATAAGCTGGATAGGGCTTATTTAAATAATAATTCAAATAAAGCTTAACTATTTAAATTATTCAGGGATCACATTTTTAGAATCTGGAGCTACATTCAAAGGCTTTAGGGAAAATGTCAAATTCTAAGACGAAACATAAAATGACACACCAAGAGGTTAGAAAATACTTTAGAATGATAGATAAGGAAATAAAGGCACATCCTGAAATAAAGTATTTCTACTGAGTATCCTTCTCCATGCAATCCTTGCTAGAACCCAAAGAGAATAGAAAATAAAACTGAAGGTAAATTTAAAGAGGATAATACATTGTTAAAGGATGGTGACAATAAAAATGTTGCCTTTCCTTGGTCAAATTTTTGCATAATTTCAATGTCTTCCCCCTCCCCCACCTTGTCCCCCACCCCAAGGAAACTTTTTTTTCCTGAAAACTGCTTCAGTAGATCATACATTGCTAACATAGCTAAATTTTATTTTGTTTCCATAGATGCATGATAAATCTGAAGAGCTCTGTGTAATAACATCAGAAAGAGACAATCTGTTTTCTGAAGTAGTTCAAAAGGAAAGTAGAATTCAAGATTTACTTGAAGAAATTGGGAAAACTAAAAATGACCTAGCAATTACCCAGTTGAATTACAAAAGCACTGATCAAGAATTCCAGGATTTTAAAAATCATCATATTGAATTTGAGCAAAAGTATAAGATGGTCCTTGAGGAGAATGCAAGAATGAATCAGGAAATAGGGAATCTCTCTAAACAAGCTCAAAAACTTGGTTTAAGTTTGGATGCTGTGAACACAGAGGTTGGTACAAGACACCCTCTAGGGAGCGATCTTTAACTTTCTGGGGTTTGGCTTCCATTTATATACCATAGAATGCTCTGCTTTTCACATTTACTTTTTCTTATTTTAAAGCTTTCTCCCAAATCTGAAGAAGTTCAGAAAACAACTGAGAGTCAAAAAAGGTTAAATGAAGTGGAAGAGCTGAAGGAACAATTAGAAAGTAGAGATTCGAGGCTGCTAACTATGGAAAAGGAAAAAACACTGATCGCTGAGCAACTTCAACAAACTTTAGTAGAAGTAAGAACCTTAACCCAAGAAAAGGAGAACCTAAAACAACTCCAGGAGAGCCTGCAAATTGAGAGGGACCAACTCAAAAGTGACATTCAGGATACTGTAAATATGGTAAGGCTTTTACTGAGTAAACTCTGAAAATTCAGAGCCTCTTTACAAACAGGACAGGAGCCATCACTTATAATTCATGATCCGGTAGCCACTACAAAATTACTTCCACTGTTTCACATTATTCTAATGGACATTGTTTTCTGTTTCTCTGACAAAGAATATAGACACCCAAGAACAATTAAGACATGCTCTTGAGTCTTTGAAACAACACCAAGAAACAATTAACACACTAAAAATGAAAATTTCTGAGGAAACTTCCAGGAATTTGCACACAGAGGAAAACCTAGGAGAAACTAAGGATGAATTCCAGGAAAAGGTAAATGGTGTTTCCATCAAAGTTTTTATATATGTGTAGATGAGCTTTCTCTTTTACCTCAAACACTTAAGTACATAATGATAATCTCAATCTTGTTTATTATTCACAGTGCTAATAACTAACAATAATTTACAAACATAAACCTGATGTCTTTGAAATAACTTGAGATATAACTGCTTACAATCAATTTGGGAAAAAAAGGCAAAAATTAGTTCAAACTTTAAGCTGATATTTTGAGGCCTAATGTATTTTAAATGTCTTTAAAAACCCTTCTGAAGGGGCGCCTGGGTGGCTCAGTTGGTTAAGTGACTGCCTTCGGCTCAGGTCATGATCCCAGGGTCCTGGAATCAAGCTCCGCATCAAGATCCCTGCTTGGCCGGAAGCCTGCTTCTCCCTCTCCCACTCCTCCTGCTTGTGTTCCCTCTCTCGCTGTCTCTCTCTCTCTCTCTGTCAATTAAATAAACAAATAAAATCTTTTAAAAACAATTTTAAAAAAATAAAAATAAAAACCCCTCTGAATTCTAAGAAAGTTTGCTTATTATTAACTATGTCTAAAATATTTGTTTTATGTCAGATTTTATATATTAAACTTGCTTAGAGATCCCTATGAAATCAATGTGTATATTTTATTTATGCCTGTTTCTAGGGCTTGTGCTATAATTTTTACTATTAGGTGCTTAAATCTCACCTTAATTTATTCTAAGTAATATGGTTCATTTTGTCCTGAGACCTTGGGAGAATAAGGTCTTAACTGGTTATTTAATTATATACAACAAACACTAGGAGATGCTAATGATGTTTGTTTTGTTTTGTTTTGTTTTAAGAGAAATGTGTTAGTCCACTAGGGCTTCCATCACAAAATATCACAGACTGCTGGCTAAAACAACAGAAATTTACTTTCTCCTGGTTGTGGAGGCTAGAAGTCCAAGATTAAGGTGCTAGAAAATTTAGTTTCTGTTAAGTCTTCTTTTCCCTGCATGCCGATGGAACCTTCCTTCTGTGTCCTCACGGGGCCTTTCTCCTGTGCTCAAGCTGAGAAAGAGCACTGGCATTTCTTCCTCTACTTAAAAGGACACCAATCCTGGGGCACTTGGGTGGCTCAGTCGATTGGGTGACCAATTCTTGATTTTAGGTGAGGTCTTGATCTCAGGGTTGTGATTTTGAGCCTCACATCTGGCTCTGCGCTGGGCATGGAGCCTAATGAATGAATGAATGGATACCAATCCTATGGGATTAGGGCCCCCGTTTCATGACCTCATTTAACTTTAATTATCCTCCTTAAAGGCTTTATCTTCACATACAGTCACATGGGGGTTAGGGCTTCAAAATGAATATTGGGAAGACAAAATTCAGTCTGTAACAGGTGATTGCCTATAATTTTATACAATGGAATCATTTACTATATACATTTCTACTTTTCAAAAATGCCTTTGATATATATTATCAACAGGATTTTTTATACTGCCTTTCAATTTTATGCACTTAATGCTATTTATTCCAGAATATTTGCTACTAGGAATTTAAAACATTCATCAGTGGGAGACTGGTGAAATAATCTTTCACACATCCATAACTTGACATAGTATATGTATATATAATATGTATGTATGTATATAGATAATGCAACTGGGTTTTATGTGGTCATAAAATTTTTCAAAATTGCATATTATATGCAAACAAAAATCAGATGGACATATTATTAAATAAAAACAAATACTGCTTCAGAATAATTCAGTAAGCTCTAACTTATATAAATAAATATCTATATAGATTTATATGCTATTACTCTATATAATGAGCTTTTTTTCCCCATTTACCCTGGGGTACAGTATTCTTGCCTTGGAAAAGCTTTCCCTCTCTCTCCCTATGCTTCAGTACTTCTCTCCTAGAAAAGCATTTTCACTTGTTTTATATCTTGTGTTCTCAGCTTATATGTAGTTTGGATCGATCAAATGAGCCAAAGGCATTTGACCTTGATTTGAAATTTATAACTTTCACTTTCATTAGGGGAAGGTTTTTTGGAAAGATTTTTGAAAATAAGATACAACAATATTTAGCTGCTTATAAACAGATGCAAAAATGCAATTATAGGGACCCACGAGAAGGGCAATAGCAGAGGAGTGAGGGAAAAAGAGAGTTCTATTCACTGGGACCAGCTGGTGTGTGGTAATAAGTTTATGCTAGAATCATCTATGTTGATAGAAAAGGTCCAACTAGGGCTTTTCTGTTTCTTGGGGTGTCTCAAATCTGGGATGGAAGGCTAGGATCAGCTTAGTCTTCTGTTACCGTGTTCATAATGGAATCCCACATGGACCCCTCTGTTCATCTGGACCCCAAGGGGCTGCATTAGTAGGTCTCTCATGAATCCCCTTAGAGTGCCCACTTTATTTTTTTATTATGTTAATCACCATACATTACATCATTAGTTTTTGATGTAGTGTTCCATGATTCATTGTTTGTGTATAACACGCAGTGCTCCATGCAGAACGTACCCTCTTTAATACCCACACCAGGCTAACCCATCTCCCCACCCCCCTCCCCTCTAGAACCCTCAGTTTGTTTTTCAGAGTCTATAGTCTCTCATGGTTCGTCTCCCCCTCCAATTTCACCCCCTTCATTCTTCCCCTCCTGCTATCTTCTTTTTTTTTTTTAAACATATAATGTATTATTTGTTTCAGAGGTACAGATCTGTGATTCAACAGTCTTACACAATTCACAGCACTCACCATAGCACATACCCTCCCCAATGTCTATCACCCAGCCACCCCATCCCTCCCACTCCCCACCACTCCAGCAACCCTCAGTTTGTTTCCTGAGATTAAGAATTCCTCATATCAGTGAGGTCATATGATACACGTCTTTCTCTGATATATTTCACTCAGCATAATAATCTCCAGTTCCATCCACGTCGTTGCAAATGGCAAGATTTCATTCCTTTTGATGGCTGCATTATATTCCATTGTATATATATACCACTTCCTCTTTATCCATTCATCTGTCGATGGACACCTTGGCTCTTTCCACAGTTTGGTTATTGTGGACATTGCTGCTATAAACATCAGGGTGCATGTACCCTTTCGGATCCCTACTTTTGTATCTTTGGGGTAAATAACCCAGTAGTGTAATTGCTGGATCGTATGGTAGCTCTATTTTCAACTTTTTGAGGAACCTCCATACTGTTTTCCAGAGTGGCTGCACCAGCTTGCATTCCCACCAACAGTGTAGGAGGGTTCCCCTTTCTCTGCATCCCCACCAACATCTGTTGTTTCCTGACTTGTTAATTTTAGCCATTCTGACTGGTGTGAGGTGGTATCTCATTGAGGTTTTGATTGGGATTTCCCTGATGCTGAGCGATGTTGAGCACTTTTTCATGTGTCTGTTGGCCATTTGGATGTCTTCTTTGGAAAAATGTCTGTTCATGTCTTCTGCCCATTTCTTGATTGGATTAGTTGTTCTTTGGATGTTGAATTTGATAAGTTCTTTATAAATTTTGGATACTAGCCCTTTATCTGATATGTCATTTGCAAATATCTTCTCCCATTCTGTCGGTTTTCTTTTGGTTTTGTTGACTGTTTCCTTTGCTGTGCAAAAGCTTTTTATCTTGATGAAGTCCCAATAGTTCATTTTTGCCCTTGCTTCCCTTGCCTTTGGCGATGTTTCTAGGAAGCAGTTGCTGCAGCTGAGGTCAAAGAGGTTGCTGCCTGTGTTCTCCTTTAGGATTTGGATGGAGTCCTGTCTCACACTGAAGTCTTTCAACCACTTTAAGTCTATTTTTGTGTGTGGTGTAAGGAAATGGTCCAGTTTCATTCTTCTGCATGTGGCTGTCCAATTTTCCCAACACCATTTGTTGAAGAGATTGTCTTTGTTCCATTGGACATTCTGTCCTGCTTTGTCGAAGATTAGTTGACCATAGAGTTGAGGGTCCATTTCTGGGCTCTCTATTCTGTTCCTTTGATCTATGTGTCTGTTTTTGTGCCAGGACCACTTTGTCTTGATGATGACAGCTTTGTAATAGAGCTTGAAGTCCGGGATTGTGATGCCACCAGCTTTGCTTTGCTTTTTCAGCATTCCTCTGGCTACTCGGGGTCTTTTCTGGTTCCATACAAATCTTAGGATTTTTTGTTCCATTTCTTTGAAAAAAGTGGATGGCATTTTGATAGGGATTGCATTGAATGTGTAGACTGCTCTAGGTAGCATTGACATCTTCACAATATTTGTTCTTCCAATCCATGAGCATGGAACGTTTTTCCATTTCTTTGTGTCTTCCTCAATTTCTTTCATGAGTATTTTATAGTTTTCTGAGTACAGATCCTTTGCCTCTTTGCTTAGATTTATTCCTAGGTATCTTATGGTTTTGGGTGCAATTGTAAATGGGATTGACTCCTTAATTTCTCTTTCTTCTGTCTTGTTGTTGGTGTATAGGAATGCCACTGACTTCTGTGCATTGATTTTATATCCTGCCACTTTACTGAATTCCTGTATGAGTTCTAGCAGTTTTGGGGTGGAGTCTTTTGGGTTTTCCACATAAAGTATCATATCATCTGCAAAGAGTGAGAGTTTGACTTCTTCTTTGCTAATTTGGCTGCCTTTTATTTCTTTTTGTTGTCTGATTGCTGTGGCTAGGACTTCCAAAACTATGTTGAATAGCAGTGGTGATAGTGGACATCCCTGCCGCGTTCCTGACCTTAGGGGGAAAGCTCTCAGTTTTTCCCCATTGAGAATAATATTCGCTGTAGGTTTTTCGTAGATGGCTTTTATGATATTGAGGTATGTACCCTCTATCCCTATACTCTGAAGAGTTTTGATCAAGAAAGGATGCTGTACTTTGTCAAAAGCTTTTTCTGCATCTATTGAGAGGATCATATGATTCTTGTTCTTTCTTTTGTTAATGTATTGTATAACATTGATTGATTTGCAGATGTTGAACCAACCTTGCAGCCCAGGGATAAATCCCACTTGGTCATGGTGAATAATTCTTTTAATGTACTGTTGTATCCTATTGGCTAGTATTTTGGTGAGAATTTTTGCATCCATGTTCATCAGGGATATTGGTCTGTAATTCTCCTTTTTGATGGGGTCTTTGTCTGGTTTTGGGATCAAGGTAATGCTGGCCTCATAAAATGAGTTTGGAAGTTTTCCTTCCGTTTCTATTTTTTGGAACAGTTTCAGAAGAATAGGTATTAATTCTTCTTGAAATGTTTGGTAGAATTCCCCTGGGAAGCCATCTGGCCCTGGGCTTTTGTTTTTTGGGAGATTTTTGATGACTGCTTCAATTTCCTTAGTGGTTATAGGACTGTTCAGGTTTTCTATTTCATCCTGGTTCAGTTTTGGTAGTTGATACATCTCTAGGAATGCATCCATCTCTTCCAGGTTATCTAATTTGCTGCCATAGAGTTGCTCATAATATGTTCTTATAATTGTTTGTATTTCTTTGGTGTTGGTTGTGATCTCTCCTCTTTCATTCATGATTTTGTTGATTTGGGTCATTTCTCTTCTCTTTTTGATAAGTCTGGCCAGGGGTTTATCAATCTTGTTAATTCTTTCAAAGAACCAGCTCCTAGTTTCGTTGATCTGTTCTATTGTTGTTTTAGTTTCTATTTGATTGATTTCTGCTCTGATCTTTATTATTTCTCTTCTCCTGCTGGGTTTAGGCTTTATTTGCTGTTCTTTCTCCAGCTCCTTTAGGTGTAGGGTTAGGTTGTGTACTTGAGACCTTTCTTGTTTCTTGAGAAAGGCTTGTATTGCTATATACTTTCCTCTTAGGACTGCCTTTGCTGCATCCCAAAGATTTTGAACAGTTGTGTTTTCATTTTCATTGGTTTCCATGTATTTTTTTAATTCTTCTTTAATTTCCTGGTTGACCCATTCATTCTTCAGTAGGATGCTCTTTAGCCTCCATGTATTTGAGTTCTTTCTGACTTTCCTCTTGTGATTGAGTTCTAGTTTCAAAGCATTGTGGTCTGAAAATAGGCAGGGAATGATCCCAATCTTTTGGTACCGGTTGAGACCTGATTTATGACCTAGGATGTGATCTATTCTGGAGAATGTTCCATGGGCACTAGAGAAGAATGTGTATTCCGTTGCTTTGGGGTGGAATGTTCTGAATATGTCTGTGAAGTCCATTTGGTCCAATGTGTCATTTAAAGTCTTTATTTCCTTGTTGATCTTTTGCTTAGACGATCTGTCCATTTCAGTGAGGGGGATGTTAAAGTCCCCCACTATTATTGTATTGTTGTTGATGTATTTCTTTGCTTTTGTTATTAATTGCCTTATATAATTGGCTGCTCCCATGTTAGGGGCATAGATATTTATAATTGTTAGATCTTCTTGTTGGATAGATCCTTTAAGTATGATATAGTGTCCTTCCTCATCTCTTATTACAGTCTTTGGTTTAAAATCTAATTTGTCTGATATAAGGATTGCCACCCCAGCTTTCTTTTGGTGTCCATTAGCATGGTAAATGGTTTTCCACCCCCTCACTTTCAATCTGGGGGTGTCTTTGGTTCTAAAATGAGTCTCTTGCAGACAGCATATCGATGGATCTTGTTTTTTAATCCGGTCTGTTAGCCTGTGTCTTTTGATTGGGGCATTGAGCCCATTTACATTCAGGGTAACTATTGAAAGATAGGAATTTAGTGCCATTGTATTGCCTGTAAGGTGACTGTTACCGTATATTGTCTGTGTTCCTTTCTGGTCTATGTTGCTTTTAGGCTCTCTCTTTGCTTAGAGGACCCCTTTCAAGATTTCCTGTAGGGTTGGTTTTGTGTTTGCAAATTCCTTTAGTTTTTGTTTGTCCTGGAAGCTTTTTATCTCTCCTTCAATTTTCAATGACAGCCTAGCTGGATATGGTATTCTTGGCTGCATATTTTTCTCATTTAGTGCTCTGAATATATCATGCCAGTCCTTTCTGGCCTGCCAGGTCTCTGTGTATAGGTCTGTTGCCAATCTAATGTTTCTACCCTTGTAGGTTACATATCTCTTCTCCCGAGCTGCTTTCAGGATTTTCTCTTTTTCTATGAGACTCGTAAGTTTTACTATTAGATGTTGGGGAGTTGACCTATTTTTATTGATTTTGAGAGGGGTTCTCTGTGCTTCCTGGATTTTCATGCCTGTTTCTTTCCCCAAATTAGGGAAGTTCTCTGCTATAATTTGCTCCATTATACCTTCTGCCCCTCTCTCTCTTTCTTCTTCTTCTGGGATCCCAATTATTCTAATGTTGTTTCGTCTTATGGTATCGCTTATCTCTCGAATTCTGCCCTCGTGATCCAGTAGTTGTTTATCTCTCTTTTTCTCAGCTTCTTTATTTTCCATCATTTCATCCTCTATATTACTGATTCTCTCTTCTGCCTCATTTATTCTAGCACTTAGCGCCCCCATTTTTGATTGCACCTCATTAATAGCCTTTTTGATTTCTACTTGGTTGGATTTTAGCTCTTTTACTTCTCCAGAAAGGGTTTCTCTAATAACTTCCATATTTTTTTCAAGCCCAGCTAGTATCTTTAAAGTGATGATTCTGAACTCTAGATCTGACATCGTACTAATGTCCGTATTGAGTAGGTCCCTGGCAGTCGGTACTACCTCTTGTTCTTTTTGTTGAGGTGATTTTTTCCGTCTTGTCATTTTGTGCAGAGGAGAATAGATTAATGAGAGAACAAAATGCTAGCAGAGTAACCACGTCCCTAGAAAATATACTCTGAAGAAATCAGAAAAGACCTGAAGCAGTGGGATAAGAAAGGGAAAGAGAGAAAAAAGAAAAAGATAAAGATAAAAACAAAAACAAACAAAACAAAACAACAACAACAACAAAAAAACCAGAATGTGATCAAATATGATCTATATGGTATATAGATCAGTGCCACACACTAGATTTGGGGTGTATTTTGGTCTTTTAGAAGAAAATGCCTCCCAAAATTTTAAAGAAAGAAAAACTTATATATGTACAAAAATAGGGTTGATATGATGAAGGGATGGAATATGACTGTAAAAATGGAAATTATAAAAAAATTTATAAAAGGAATTGATAAGAAGTTGTTTGAAAAAAGAAAGAAGAGGATTTAAAAAAAGAAAAAAGAAAAAGAAAAAAAAAGGGAGAGGATGTGATCAGGCAGGGGAATAGAAAACACCATATACTAGAGATTTAGGGTATATTTTAATCTGTTAGAAGAAACTATCTCAAAATTTTAAAGAGAGAACAACTTATATATATAAGCCAAAAATATGGGTAACTAGTATGAAGGGATAGAATATGACTCTAAAAATGAAAAATAAAAATGTTTTTTTTTTTTAAAAGGTATTGATAAGATGTTGGTTGAAAAAGGGAAAAAGAAAAATTCAAAAAGAAATAAAAAGACAAAAAGACAGTTAAAAAAAATTAACTTTAAAAGACTAAAGAATCATGGTAAAAAAGCCGTGAATTCTATGTGCAGTATTCCCCTAGCGCTGGAGTTCTGCCATTCTCATTGATCGGTAAACTTGGTCTTGGCTGGCTGTTCTCGCTGATCTTCTAGGGGAGGGCCCTGTTGCTGTGGTTCCCAAATGTCTTTGCCGGAGGCGGAATTGCCCCGCCCTTGCCCCCTCCCGGCTAAGTAATCTGCTCGGGTTTGCTCTCCGGGGCTTTTGTTCCCTGCGAGCTTTCCGTACAGCTTTGGAGGCGGAGAGTGAAAATGGCGGCCTCCCAATCTCCGCCCTGGAGGAGCCGAGAACTCAGTGAGCCCCCAGAGAAAAGCCGTCAGTCACTCCCGTCTCCCCGGTCTCCGGCCGCACTCCATGCTCACCCGGCCTGCGACCACGCGCCTCTATCTCTGGCACCCGACCCCGGGTGGAGTCTCCAAACCCAGCAGATCCCTGCGGTGCACTCCCGCGCGGCTCCTCCCAGGGAAGAAGGTGAGTCTCCCTGGATCTTCTGCTTGTTGGGTCCCTGCTGGAGGAGCAGTGGCCCCACTGTGCCGCGGATCACGGTTTATGGCCACCCCGAGCTGAGAGCCCGCGCCTGGGCTCCGCCTCTGCAGGCGGCTTCCCTGCTCCGTTACCCGGGAGCTCTGCCACACTCAGGCACCCCCGGTCTTTCTGTGACCCCGGGGGTCCTGAGACCACACTGTCCCGGAGGGTTCCACCCCCCGCTTAGCCACCAGAGTGACATCCCTCAGCGGAGCAGACTTTTAAAAGTTCCGATTTTGTGCTCCGTGGTTCTATCACTTGCCAGAAGCGGCCGATGGAGGTCCCTCCCCCGCCGTCTATCCTCCCGAATATCGCCTCGGATTCACTTCTCCGCACGTCCTACCTTCCAGAAAGTGGTCGCTTTTCTGATGAGAGAGTTGTTGCTCTTCTTTTTTTCGATCTCCTGTTGAGTTTGTAGGTGTTCAGAATGGTTTGATCCCTATCCAGCTGAATTCCTGAGAGGAGACGAAATCCAGGTCTCCTACTCCTCCGCCATCTTGCTCCGCCCCCCCGGTTTGAAGTTTTTCAATCGATATTTATTTAGAATAAAAATGTAAGAAATAAAAAACCTAGATACTCTTTTTATTTACAGATTATTGAAATAAAATTTCTATGTAGTGACATGCAGAAATCTTAGGTGTGCAATCCCATGAATCTTGACAAATTCATGTCACTTGCATACACACAAATCTATCAAGATACAAAGCATTTCCATCACTTCAGTAAATTGCCTCCCCTAAGTGTACTTTTACTATTTCCTTTTCTGATGGGGCTTCCATTTTTTCTCAATGGTACTTGTTTTACTCCTCTGATTCATGGCAATCTGTTTCCCTTGGCCATATCAACCTAAGCTAAAAACAGGAGCTCTCAAACATAATAAAACAGTATTTCTTTGGACCTCTTACAGCTATTATAAGGGAATGCTAAACTGACTCAAATACATCTGATATTTAGGAAAACAGTATGTTAAAGAATCAATAGACAAAATCAATAGCATTCATATTTACCCATAATAATCTATTAGAATACAACAGGAATGGAGGATCCTGTTTGTGATAGAAAATGAGATGAACTGAAATAGAGTATCTAGGCATGAACTTAAGAAATATTCAAGCCTAACCAAGGAAAACGGTGAGACATCGCCAAAATGCACAAAATTGGATTGGAACAAATGGAAAGACACACCATGTTATTAACTAGAAAGATTGAATAACATAAAGATGACAACTCTTCCTAAGTTAATTTATAAATTGATTATTATCCAAATGAAAAGTGGAGATATACTAGTTTACTCAATTTTTACTTGAAAGAACACCAAGCAAGAATAGTTAGGGAAGCCCTAAAAAAGAAGAGAAATGATGGGGATGCTAATTTTAGCAGACATTATTGGTGCATGAATTAGACAGACTAATGTAATAGGCAAAATAATGTAATTAGACAGACTAATAGAATAAAAAGCCCAGAAATCCCAAGTGCATACAGAAATTGTTGTATTATAAAGATAGA
This sequence comes from Mirounga leonina, assembly GCF_011800145.1. Lineage (NCBI taxonomy): Eukaryota > Metazoa > Chordata > Mammalia > Carnivora > Phocidae > Mirounga > Mirounga leonina. The sequence goes on from NW_023270702.1 coordinate 3,205,469, forward strand.
TACCAAAGCAGTGCTGAAAAGATGGATACTTTAATAAATGATACTGGCATAACTGAATAGCTACATGGAAAATGATAAAATTTGATCCTCCCTTGAACCATATACCAGGATAAAGTCCAACTGTATTAGAGAGGTCATGCAACTACTGGAAAAAATGGGGGAATTCCTTTATAATTTGTAAATGGGAAAATTTTATTAAAAATTCAAAAATCTAGAAGACATGGGGAAATGACAGATAAATTTGACTGTGCTAAGATAAAAAGAAATTTCACATGGAAAAAAGCTATAAGAAAATTAAAATAAAAAAATAAACTAGGGGGCGCCTGGGTAGGTCAGATGGTTAAGCGTCTGCCTTCGGCTCAGGTCATGATCTCAGGCTCCTGGGATCGAGTCCCGCATCGGGCTCCCTGCTCCTTGGGAGCCTGCTTCTCCCTCTGCCTTTCTCTCTCGCTCTGTCTCTCATGAATAAAAAAAAAAAAATCTTTAAAAAATAAACTAGGAAAACTGAATTATATTACAGACAAAGGGTTACTATCTCTAATGCAAAAAGAGCTTCTAAAAATACAGTAAAACAAGACCAGTAACACTAAGCAAAATTGGCAGAAGTCAACTAATAAAAGTAATAATAAATGCTCATGGTCCTAGATGAAATGAAAAGATATTCAACTCATATGTAATGAGAAATGCAAACTAAAATTATGCCAACATACAATTTCTCAATCTTCAGAAAAACAGGAATAAAGAATCCGAAAATATATTTCATTGGCTGATGGGAATGAAGAAAAGTACAACCTGTATGAAGGGGAGTTGGCAATATCTACCAAAGTTATATTTGCATTTTCTCTTTGACCTAACAACCCCACTTCTAGAAGTTCATCCAAATATGTGGACATTGCAAAAGTACAGGGGACATATGCACAACACTATTCATTGTAGAACTGTTTTCAATAGAAAAAGATTCAAGTCTAATATCCATGAATAAGAAGTAGTTGAATAAACTATTATGCATCCACATAATGAAGTAGTAAGCCCCTATAAAAAAAAAAAAAAGAACGAAGAATATATATACTGCTTTGAAATGAGCTCTGGGGTAGATCATTACATAAAAAAAATCAAGGAGAAAACTATGTATTATGCGTACTGTTTATCTAAGGAAGTAATTTTTTCCTTTGGCTTGTATTAGAAAAATGAAAGAGTAACCCAAAACTAAAAGGAACAAGTGTCATTTATAGAGCAGGGTTTCTCAACAGCAACAATAGTAGAAGTTTGGACTGAATAATTCTTTGTTGTATGACTATCTCATGCATTGTAGGATGGTTAACAGCATCCCTGGCCTCTACCTATAGATGTATCTACGTAGTTGTGACAACAAGGCATTGCCAAATGTCCCTAGGGGGCACTATTTTGAGAACCTTGATGATTGTGGAAGGAACAGAGTGGAGGGGTAGAAATGGAAGCTGGAGTTCTCAGAATATATCTTTTTAATTTTAATTTTTAGATTTGACTTTGGAACCATGAGAATGTTTTTAGTGGGGATGGGTTAAATAGGTGATAGAGATTAAGAGAATACTTGTGATGAGCACTGGGTCTTGTATGGAAGTATTGAATCACCATATTGTACACCTGAAACTACTATTACAATGTATGTTCACTAATAGGAATTTAAATAAAAACTTAAGAAAAAAGCCTCATTGTTTACCTTTGAAGAATGTTACAGAACCAACTCATTCTTCCGAATCCTGGTAAGGAAGGGAATGTATCAAACATGTCTTTCCTGTATGAAGAACCTCAGGGCAGCCATATAGGTCATAAGTGGATCTTTATTGAAGTATTCCAGCTAGTAAAGAAGAAATAAAGTAATGAGACCATTATCATTTCTAATTTTTAATAAAAATAGATCTAGGCAAAGGCCAACAATAGCTGCTAAAAACATTTTAATGGAAGAATCAGGCCAGCAACACCTAAACTCACAAAAAGGGAAAACCAAATATTACATACTTCCTAATAGAGGTACACCACATCAGTATGACTTATTCTTGACAAAATACTAAACTGAATCTCATCAGACCTCTATATCTAATCATCCATAGGAGATGGAATAATCCGTTGACACCATGGATATATAGTCAGCAAAATCTAGAATATGGAAAAGTACAGGAACAACAATCCTGTTTTTTAAAATAAAAAAAAAAAATTGTGAGGAAAAGACGAGGGAGAGAAAATGTGTGAATTAAAGAGATTTATGAAACATATTAACCAAATGCCACATATGGACCTGGTTTGGTTCTTTGTTTGAGACAAATCAACTCTAAAACATTAATGAAATGATTAGAGATGCTTGAACATCGACTAGGTATTTGATAATATGAAAAAGGTGTTAATTTTAAGAGGTGTGATAATAGTATTTTTTTTAAAAGAATCTTGTAGACATATATTCTAAAACATTTATGGGTGAAATGAAATGTCTGATATTTGTTCCCCATGGGAAAGGGTTACTTAGTCCTGCCTCATTGGCTCTCCAGAAGCTGTTTAGCATTTGCTGTTGGGTATCTTAACAGCTCAGGCAAGCTTAAGAGGCAACATATTGATAAAGATTGTACTCATTGGAGAATATGAAAATGAAATTGCTTAATGGATCTTTCTGCCTTTCCTTTATTATCCATTAACATTCCATTCTCTATCTCCAGCAGGGAAATAGACATTCCTTGATTATTGTTTCTCTGGAATTAGCTGAAAACATTTCAGTTCTTTTCCTATTTCCCACAATTTCAGCACATCCTGGGCTTAAATCTTTCCAGAGTTATTTTAAGGCTTTATGTCGCTTTTGTGATGTTTGTGTTTAAAACTTCGAGATCATCATATTTGTATCTCCTTTTCTCTCTCAATACATTTTATATCTGCAGTTTGATTATGTTGGACCATTTTCAATATTTCCTCCCTCTGTTATTATTTATTTTAAAATAAAAAGGCCATTCCCTATATAAATTTCTATCATATCTACATTACAAATGAGTCCAAAATAGAATATTAATATTTTTTCAATTTTGTGCATGAGGATATTATCAGAGAGGCAAGAATGCCAGACAGAGAGAGAGAGAGAGAGAGGAAGAATTTCTGAAGCAGAGTACTTTTTTCTAAAGAAGGATGTGACTTCTAGCAGATATCCTGATTAACTGAGACTACAATCTCTTGCCTTTGTGCTGGATTTGTAACCTCTGTCAGGGAAGTGTCACTTCTTTCTTCTATGTGGGGATCTGTAATGATATCATTCTCTTTCTCCCTCATCTAAATGCTCTCCACTAGCCTGGCACGGTAGGGCTCACGAATGAACAAACCCTATTTTTGTGCAACATCTATGTAGATGCTGTTCAGTTTTCATTTCCAAAATCATGATCTTCATTCAATAGAGGCAGACGAAGCACCACCTGTGCCCCCTTTGTTACCTAAGTGGGGCTTTAAGATTGCTCAAGTTAAATTCCTGTACCTTCCGACTATGTTGTTTCTCACAGTGAATCAGCAGAAATGAGTTCACATCCAATATGGGTTTTATATTTTACATGACTCACTCTAGAGCTATTTTAATAGTCTTTACTCCATATACTGTTATAGAGAGGCAGCACATTATTACGATTTTAGGTTTTAAATAATATACATGACCAACGAAAATGTTGAAATTGTGATCATTCAAGAAGCTAGCTAATTAGCTCAGAATGATTGATGTCTAAAAGATTAAATGTGGATTAAAGTTGTAGGGGTGTGTGTGAAGAGAGAGAGTGAGACAGATTAAAAGAGGAATCTTGAAAAGGGTGACTATTCCTGTAAAATGCAAAATGGAAGTAAAACTATGCAATAGTCTATTTTGAATTTTATTATCGAGTTACTTTACTTATTTCACTGAAATTGGAAAATATCCTGATCAAATCTAAAATGATATGAATATCTCCAAATACTTTTAATCAGGTTAATTTTTATTGGTTCAAAATCAGTTTAGGTGAGATAAGATGAATGGGAAGAGGAGAGTGTGAAAATTGTGGGGAGAAAACTGATGCTAGATTCAGAACCACCATTTAATTAGTTCATTCATCTCTCTACCCCAGCATCTGTCACACTTGCTGGTCCATAATGGGTGCTCAATAAATCTCTGTTGGATTATATTATGGTGATAAACTTCAACGAAAATAAATTATAGGTCAGCCACTCTTTTAACATGATGTCTATACTCAAATACTTACGTGTCTGTAATACATGTGGTTACATTTTAGCTTTTTGGTTCACAGTACTACCATTTAAAGTTTTTAAGGTTTGTCTTGAATGAAGCATAATGTCTTGAGCAGATAGTTGGTATTTTAGTCTGATTCATCTAGTGCTTTAGATAATATACAGGTTAATTTTTATTTTTACTTAAAATATAAAACACTATTGTAAATAACAAAATTAAACAGTAAGGGAAATATTTCTTACAGTGTTTTTAACAGGATAAACACAAGCTTCTGTAGCATTTGGTACTCTCCCTAATTCTTGTTACTTGCTTATTTCAACAACACTTTGATCCACAGACTTTAATTTGCATGTAGTAATACATTTGAGATACTTTACTTGAAGTTGGAAGTCCTTGGATGTCCTCAGTAGTCTGAACCGTCAGTCAGAGTAAATGCTTCTGTATCTTTTCCTGGCTACTATCTGTGGTAGAAATGAGTCTTCTGACTTTATTTTTATCTTCTGTTGAAGTAATTCCTCACAGGTTTCTACTGTGTTTCAGAATTCTTTCATGTTTGTGCATCATAAAAGCAAAATATCGTCTTAAAGTAATTCTCTACTTTTCAAGAAGAGTGGAAACTAGTAGTCTGTTTTGTCTGCTGACCTTTGCTTGGGAGCACTAAGACAATATTTACATTTAATATAATTGCTCGCTCATATTGCTTACTCATTTTTATGTGTTTAAAAAAATTTCTCTAAATTTAAAATCACATTATTGAGTACAGAAATTGTGTGTCACATGAAGTTTTTATATTCTCAACGGCACTTAGCAATTGCATTTCACTTAGTTTATAACTGTTATTTGTTGATTTATAAGTAAAAATGCTTTCAGGGTTCCCTTGCTCCTTTCTCCTTTTGTGAATCTGTCCAGTAGCCTGTAATGAATATTATCATTGGCTTTCGATACTGCTGATTTGACAGATTTAGAGATAGTACATCAGCTCTCATCCACTTTCTCTATGGCTGCAGAAAGGATGGACAAGCAAATTCTTTATACCCTTAGTGACTCATTAAAATTTTTATAAACATAATACCAGAAATAATAAAGTCATGAAAGCACAAGCCTGGCAATTATTTTAAAAAGTTAAACTTTTCTTCCTATACTTGACCATGTCATAATGTCATTCCAGAGAGAAAACATGTATTTCTTTTTTCATAGTTTATAGAGGTTAAGTCTTGTCTACAATAACAATGTTACTATTTTTTTTCTTGTTAGAATGCTATTATTGGCAGAGAATGTCCAGTCTTATTTAAGTATATGGGAAAAAACAGTCTTTTAGAAAATTCATGTTTTACCCAACCTGAATTCTACTTAATTTTCCCTCTATCACATAGTTTACCCAAACATAGCTTCTGGTTTCTTTGAAATATTTGAAAGGCTCAATATTATATGTGCTTTATGGTAGATATGAGTTAAGAAACTTGGAAGTACAAGAAAAGATATCACACTTATTAATTATATATCTTTTTACTTGCTTCAGTATTACTATAAAAAACACTGAAAGTTAAGAGTAATTGGAGTACTAATATATTTTCATAAGTTTTGGATATCTGTTACAACTTACTAAGTAATTTTGAATAGATACTGACAATAATTCTCATATTATGGATAGTATTTATTCACAATCATTCATATAAACAACTATTAGATACTCCTGTGCTCTCTTTATTAGATGTTAGATCTTTAAAAACATGTGGCCTGAAAAATAAAAATAAAAACATGTGGCCTGCTAAGTTTTGAGAGTCTAATTTGAGAAGATCTGATGAGAAAGTTATGCTATGAGGATGATGATGATGATTATCAGGATAAATTGTGCTATCACGGAGTCTCAGATGATTTTTGCTGCCTCAGCTTTTTTAAGGCATTTTTTTTTCTAGCTTTATTGAGACATAATTAACATATAACATTGTTTAAGACATACATGTGATGATTTGATACACATATATATTGCAAAATGATTACCACAATGAGGTTAGTTAACACCCTCATCACCTCACATAATTCCTTTTTTCTTGGTTTTGTTTTATGGTGAGAATATTTAAGATCTACTTTCAGCAACTTTCAAGTATATAATACAGTATTGTTAGCTATAGTCACCATGCTGTACATTACAACCTCAGAATTTATTCATCTTATAACTGAAAGTTTGTACTGCTAATCAACATCTCGCATTTTCCCCACCCTCCCCCAGCTTGGGTTTAATTCCTGCCCGGTTACTTACAAACTCTGTAACCTTGAGCAAATTACTTAAACTCTGTCAGTTCTGTATGTGTGTTTTTCTCACTTGGAGAACTCTTAAGTGGATATTAAAAGAATTTTGGGAAAGTTCTTGCTATGCAACAGACACTGAATAAATATATATTTATTTTTCTCTTTCTGGTCTATGCTACTTTTTTTTTTTTTAAATCAAACTATTGTTGTTCCTTGAGTAATGCTGAAAAGTTAATTAATAATTCATCTTGAACACTTACTGTATGTATGACACTGTGTTAGTGCTAAATATTTGATGTGAAAATGAGGCCTTTCTTTAAACTCATCATGGACTGTTTTCACATATCACAATGCTCTTTGATTTATCTATTTATCTAGACAGGGTTATTGAAAATTCAGCCTTTGAACAAGTTGCGAAGTCATAGAACTTTAAGCCGAGAATACTTAAAAGCTTAATGAGTCTGTTAACGATTTGTGAATTTAGGACATTTTATTCTGTAGAAATTTTTATCTCAATTATTTGGATTGTAATGAGCAAACATGTTATCTTGGATTAGAGAATGAATTGTTTTCAGGCATTTGAGGACAGTGAATTCCACAGCTGTATCAGACTCTTCAGAAAACTTAGGTTAATGATAAAGAGAGGAATCGGGTCAAGGTGAAGAAGATCACCAAAGGGTAGAACCCATGGATCTTCTTTTGCAGTTTTCCTACTCCTTTCCATTTTCTCTCACATTGTTCCCTCAGTCCACTATCTTTCATGGACACATATCCTTTTGTTCCATGAGACATGTATCTATGATAGATGTTGCCAGGAGGAGATAAATCATGGTAGGGGAGCATCATTACCAAACAGACACATATATCCAGATAATTTTCTCATTATTCAGGGGAGATATTTTTGAGTAAGGAGCTCTCTAGTGTTTCTAGTCTTCTCCAGATTAAATCTCCAGACTGTAATAGCCTGGTATACCAGTTAGTTTTAATTTAGTTTATAAATTAACTTTAGTTTATAAATTTTATAAATTTATAAAATTTATAAAATATAAACATTGTATATGTTGTTGGTGTATAAATTTATAAAATATAAAGTTTATAAATTTTAGTTTATAAACTAACTAGTAAATTTAGTTTAATTTAATTTAGTCATAAAACACTACTTATAAAGGAGATAATTTTAGATAGTACACCTGAGGGACATGGTCTTAAATAACATCTAATCACAGATTTTTTTTTAACTTTTATAGTTCTTCTCATTAGTAAAGAAAGATCTCAGTTTGATAATAGAATATATTTAACAACTAAAACTTCCTAATGTAACTTTTTATAAAGAGAGAGCAGGTCTCAAACTGAGCCCTGGCTGACAACAGTAACCAACTGAAATGTAATAGTTTTATTTTCACTTTTTCTACTTTTGGGAAGTGGTGCTGGATTTCCATTTATGATAGTGATATAAAGTTCTTAAAAATACATTGAAATTAAATGGCGATTTAGTTGATTTAAACATAAAAGTTAAGGAAATAATTGTATTAATTGGTTGAAGTACAGCTGTGAAGATACTATTGACCGTAATTTAACTTTAACCTGATTTAGTACTTTCCATTACAGTCGGTGTATCTTGTCATCTGATACCTAGACTGGACACAGTGCTTCAGGAAGAGTCTGACCAATGAAAAATACAGTGGTACTGTCAGCAACTCAGTCCTGCACAATATACTTCAATTAATACCATCTAAGATTGCATTAGCTCTTTTGTAAAGCCCATTATGCTTTTGTCTTATATTGAATTGAAGTCAACTTAATCCCTCAGGTGTTTTTCCTAAGAACTTCTGCCAAATTGGCTTTTCTTCTTGAGACACTAGTACAATTGATTTTTTGAAAATCAGGATAAAAAAAAAAATCACACTGTTGGAGTGCCTGGCTGGCTCAGTCAGTAGAGCATGTGACTCTTGATCTTGGGGTCGTGAGTTCAAGCCCCACATTGGGTGTAGAGCTCACTGAAAAAAAAAAGGAAAAAACCCACACTGTTAAATTTCTTCTTGATTACTACATGCTAATGATTCAGCCTATTCAGACTTTTGGATCTTGATTTTCTTTTTTGATTTATTAGCTATTTTCCCAGTGCTGTCTTTCTGAAAATTTGTTAAGAATGCTTTCTATGTTTTCATACAAGTAATTGATTTGGAAAAGTTAAGTGGGAAAGAGCCAAGGGTTGAAAATTACTGCATTTCATTAGAGACCCCCTTCAAGTTGATGTCAAACTTTTGATCATGGTAAAATCCCTTTAAACTTATAGTTGAAGAAACTAACAATTCATTGCCTCTGTGTTTAGTTGCACAGGTTGTGCAATGCACAAATCTGTGTGTATATTCACATAGATTTTAATGCACCATTGTGTACATAATTCCAACTCTGGCTGCTATTTTTTTTAAGATTTTATTTATTTATTTGAGAGAGAGAGAGAGAGAGCACGCATGAGTGCGGGGTAGGCAGAGGGAGAGGGAGAAGCAGGCTCACACTGAGCAGGGAGCCCAATGCAGGGTCCCATCCCAGGACCCCAATATCATGACCTGAGCCAAAGGCAGACACTTAATTGACTGAGCCACCCAGGTGCCGCAATTTGGCTGCTCTTTTTAAATTATTGGAAATTCATTTCAGTAGTAGTTTCACTTAGGTGACACTTTCTTCTTTTAATCATAAAAATAATATGAACTATTTCATCGAATGTCTTGTTAAAAATCTAAAAAGCCCACAAAATCAGTAAGATTCTCCTGTTTCCCACTTCAGAAGAAAACTTACCAATGAAAAAAATTAATTAGTTTGACATTATTTACTCTTGACATTTTATTTTTTTAAGTCATCTATTGATCATGTGTAGATAATTTGGTTTTGAATTTTGTTTAGAGTTGACATTAAGCTTTGACACTTTTCTGAAGCCTGTTATTTCAAATAAAAATAATGTGGAAATGGTCCAGTTTCATTCTTCTGCATGTGGCTGTCCAAATTTTACAACACCTGTCTTTTTTCCATTGGACATTCTTTCCTGCTTTGTTGAAGATTAGTTGACCATAGAGTTGAGGGTCCATTTCTGGGCTCTTTATTCTGTTTCATTGATCTATGTGTCTGTTTTTGTGCCAGTACCATCCTGTCTTGATGATGACAGCTTTGTAATAGAGCTGGAAGTCCGGAATTGTGATGCCACCAGCTTTGCTTTTCTTTTTCAACATTCCTCTGGCTATTCGGGGTCTTTTCTGGTTCCATACAAATTTTGGGATTATTTGTTCCATTTCTTTGAAAAAAATGGATGGTATTTTGATAAGGATTGCATTAAATGTGTAGATTGCTCTAGGTAGCATTGACATCTTCACAATATTTGTTCTTCCAATCCATTAGAATGGAATGTTTTTGCATTTCTTTGTGTCTTCCTCAATTTCTTTCATGAGTATTTTATAGTTTTCTGAGTACAGATTCTTTGCCTCTTTGGTTCGATTTATTCCTTGGTATCTTATGGTTTTGGGTGTAATTATAAATGGGATCAACTCTTTAATTCTCTTTCTTCTGTCTTGTTGTTGGTGTATAGAAATGCCACGGATTTCTGTGCATTGATTTTATATCCTGCCACTTTACTGAATTCCTGTATGAGTTCTAGCAGTTTTGGGGTGGAGTCTTTTGGGTTTTCCACATAAAGTATCATATCATCTGCAAAGAGTGAGAGTTTGACTTCTTTTTTGCTAATTCAGATGCCTTTTATTTCTTTTTGTTGTCTAATTGCTGTGGCTATACTACACACAAAAATAGACTCAAAATGTTTGAAAGACCTAGATGTGAGACAGGAGTCCATCAAAATCCTAGAGGAGAACACAGGCAGCAACCTCTTCGACCTCAGCTGCAGCAACTTCTTCCTAGAAACATCACCAAAGGCAAGGGAAGCAAGGACAAAAATGAACTACTGGGACTTCATCAAGATAAAAAGCTTCTGCACAGTAAAGAAAACAGTCAACAAAACCAAAGGACAACTGACAGCATGGGAGAAGGTATTTGCAAATGACATATCAGATAAAAGGCTAGTATCCAAAATCTATAAAGAACTTATCAAACTCAACACCCAAAGAACAACTAATCCAATCAAGAAATGGGCAGAAGACATGAACAGACATTTTTCCAAAGAAGACATCCAAATGGCCAACAGAAACATGAAAAAGTGCTCAACATCGCTCAGCATCAGGGAAATCCAAATCAAAACCTCAATGAGTGGGGCCCCTGGGTGGCTCAGACAGTTAAGCGTCTGCCTTCAGCTCGGGTGGTGGTCCTGGGGTCCTGGGATTGAATCCCGTGTCGGGCTCCCTGCTCTGTGGGGAGCCTGCTTCTCCCTCTGCCTCTCTCTCTCTCTCTCTCATGAATAAATAAATAAAATCTTTAAAAACCCCCCCAAAAACCTCAATGAGATACCATCTCACACCAGTAAGAATGCCTAAAATTAACAAGTCAGGAAACAACAGATGTTGGCAGGGATGCGGAGAAAGGGGAACCCTCCTACACTGTTGGTAAGAATGCAAGCTGGTGCAGCCACTCTGGAAAACAGTATGGAAGTTCCTCAAAAAGTTGAAAATAGAGCTGCCCTATGACCCAGCAATTGCACTACTGGGTATTTACCCCAAAGATACAAATGTAGTGATCTGAAGGGGTATGTGCACCCCAATGTTTATAGCAGCAATGTCCACAGCCAAATTATGGAAAGAGCCAAGATGTCCATTGACAGATGAATGGATAAAGAAGATGTGGTATATATATACAATGGAATATTACTCAGCCATCAAAAAACCTGAAATCTTGCCATTTGCAATGACGTGGATGGAACTAGAGGGTATTATGCTAAGCAAAATAAGTCAATCAGAGAAAGACATGTGTCATATGATCTCACTGATATGAGGAATTCTTAATCAGGAAACAAACTGAGGGTTGCTGGAGTGGTGGGGGGTGGGAGGGATGGGATGGCTGGGTGATGGACATTGGGGAGGGTGTGGGCTATGGTGAGCACTGTGAATTGTGTAGGACTGTTGAATCATAGACCTGTACCTCTGAAACAAATAATACATTATATGTTAAAAAAAAGAAGAAGAAGAAGATAGTAGGAAGGGAAAAATGAAGGGGGGGATTCAGAGAGGGAGTCGAACCATGAGAGACGATGGACTCTGAGAAACAAACTGAGGGTTCTAGAGGGGAGGGGGGTAGGGGGGTGGGTTAGCCTGGTGATGGGTATTAAAGAGGGCATGTATTGATGGAGCACTGTGTGTTATATGCAAACAATGAGTCATGGAACACTACATCAAAAACTAATGATGTAATGTATGGGGTTAACATAACATAGTAAAATAAAAAAAATTATTAAAAAAACTAATGAAGTATTGTATGGTGACTAACATAACATAATAAAATAAAATAAAATAAAAAAAGGGACTTTTCTGGCTATCCAGTTGAGAACAGATTGTTGGGTTTAGGAGTGGGAGCAGAGAGAATGTTTAGGAACAAGGCTATTGCAATAATCCAGAGAAGAGATGGAAGTGGATTGGAATGGGGTAGGAGATGGGTAGTGGTGTAGGTGAGGAGGATGGATTCAGCATACAATTTGAAAGTTGGTATCACAGGATTTGCTGGTGAATTGATATAAGTACAAAATTTTTGAACATTGGAAGACCATGGCACTACATTTGATAATACGTAATTTGAAAGGTTCAGTGTTGAGGAATATGTCTTCTTGTTCAGTGAGCCTCAACATCTGGATGTCGCTGTTGTTAGGCTCAGATTTGTAGACTGGATGAATATATTTACTTTTAGTTTCTTGTCACTTGCTACCACATATGTGCCTGGAGCACCCCATAATTTATGAAAGGTGGGTATTAGCCACTGCTTGCATAAAGGATATCAGTGACAGAACATGACTTTTTTTTTTTAAGATTTTTTATTTATTCATTTGAGACACAGAGATACAGAGAGAGAGAGAGCATGAGCAGGGGCAGAGGCAGAGGAGAGGGAGAAGAATTCTGGGATCATGACACGAACCGAAGGCTGACGCTCAACCACCTGAGCCACCCAGGTGCCCCCAGAACATGATTTTAAATATTATAAGGGCAACCCAAAGCACTCAAGCATGATGACTTAGAATGTCTGTCATTTTGTAATTGGTTCTGTATCATTGTGTCAAAATTTTTGTATGACTGGTTAACTGGGCCCTTTGTTCTTTCTGTTCCCCCTAGTGTCTCTGCCACATTCCTGCCTACCTTTACCTCCAAGGCTAACCTAGGTTATTAAAGTTTTTCTTTCCTTAAAATATACCTTTCAAACCAACAGAAAAGGTCTGAAGGCTTCCTTTTAAAAAAACTAGCATATGTCATCTTTCAACGTGCCCAATAAAATGTTATTGTCTAGGGTGAATGACAGCATCATTTTTTTTTTTTTTTTTAACATGGGAGGACTTCAGCTATTTTTTTCTGAATAATGTTTTTGGGTTTTTTCAGGGCACATTCTGACTAGTATTCTGGCTATTTTAATTTACACAAGAGTTTACCAGTTTTTTGCATGCTTATTTATATTGGTTAACTCTAACAGAAAATCTGTGTAGGAAAAACATTTTTTCATTAGTCTCATAAGAATTGGAATATAGTGTGGAACTTTGCTTTAGGATGCAGTGAGAGAAAGAATATGAGTACGGATTCAAGGGAAAAAGAGAAGGAATAAAAGGAATCCAGAAATAATCAGAAGGAACTAAGCCAAACATACAATTATACATCAAGGCCGTAATAAACAATAAGTAAATGTAATATTGGAGTGGATTTTTAGATTGGTCCTCAAGACCATTGTGAATAAGGCAGAAAGCAGAACTCCAAGACAGAAATATATGTAAGTTTCAGTGGATAAATGGAATACACTACAGGCATACCTTGTTTTATTGTGCTTCACTTCACAGCACTTTGTAGATATCGCATTTTTCACAAATAGAAGGTTTGTGGCAGCCCTGTGTTGAACAAGTCTATTGGCATCATTTTTCCAACAGCTTTTGTTCACTTTGTGTCTGTCACCTTTTGGCAATTTTCAAAATATTTCAAACTTTTTCATTATTATTATATTTGTTATGGTTATCTGTGATCAGTGATTATGACTTGTTGAAAGCTTAGATGATAGCATTTTTTTTTAGCAATAAAGTAGTTTTTAATTAAGGTATGTACTTCTTAAAAAACATAATGTACTGCACACTTAATAGACTTACTAGTATAGTGTAAACATAACTTTAATTTGCACTGGGAAACCAAAAACTTTGTTTGACTTGGTTTATTGTGATACTATCTTTTTTTGCAGTGAACTTACCATAGCTCTGGGGTATGCTTGCAGTCCCCCCTTATCCATGGTTTCACTTTCAGTAGTTTCAGTTACCTGAGGTCAACCGTGGAAACAGACAATCCTCCTTATGATGAATCATTAGAAGTCAGTAGTAGCCTAATGCTATGTCACAGTGCCTACATCATTCACCGTGCTTCATCTCATCATGTAGGCATTTTATCATCTCACATCATCACAAGAAGAAGGGTGAATCTAGTATGATAAGGTATTTTGAGAGAGAGAGAAACCACATTTACATTGTTATAATTGTTCAATTTTATTATTAGTTATTGTTGTTAATCTCTTACTATGCCTACTTTATAAACTAAACTTTATTATAAGTAAGTAGGTATAGGAAAAAACACTGTGTATATAGGGTTCAATACTATCCGTGGTTTCAGGCATTCAGTGGAGGGAGGGATCCCCCACAGATAAAGGGGGACTACTGTAAGATCAAATTATGTACTTTGAGCAGGTGCTGTTGGGAATCATGATTGTGAATAAAATTAGCTGTCATGGTCCAGCCACGGTGGAAGGAGCTCATTGTTGATGAATTGTGTCATGGAGATCAGTGGGTGGCAGTAAGGAGAGCAAGAGGACTCTCCTGTTACAGAGAAGTCACAGGTGCCTTTCTTTAAATTTGTCATGGCATCACCATAACCCACCAATCAAAAATGGGCAGAGCAGTTTGTGGAGTGTAGGGGTTGGAGGTGGTTGCCTGAGTGCCATGCTTTGAGGAGCGCAGTGTAGCTCAGTGCATAGTACTTGAGGAAGGCTGAAAAAAGGAAGTACTTGATCGGAATGTAATGGGATTCTCTTACTCTAAAAGGATTCCCTTCTATATACACCTTTAGGCTGCATATTGCTGATTTCTCAAAGCTACTCTGCATGGTTCTTAAAACTCCATAGGTGGGGCCCCTGGGTGGCTCAGTCGTTAAGCGTCTGCCTTTGGCTCAGGTCATGATCCTGGGGTCCTGGGATCGAGCCCCGCATCAGGCTCCCTGCTGGGCGGGAGGCCTGCTTCTCCCTCTCCCACTCCCCCTGCTTGTGTTCCCTCTCTCGCTGTCTCGCTCTCTGTCAAACAAATAAATAAAATATTAAAAAAAGAAAACAACAAAAAAAAACTCCATAGGTGGCCTAGGTCCTCACTTCCTGAAAGCAAAACAAACAAACAAACAAACAAACAAACAAAAAACACCAAGCAAACCAAGACCGGGAAGAATTAAACAGAATATTGTAATGGGCATATGCTTTGAAATCAGATGTTCTGAGGGAGAATTCTAGGTTTACCTCTTAATTTGGTGTGTAATCCTGGCAGATTACTTAATTGCTCTGTGCTGCAGTTGTCTCATCAACAAAATGGAGTTTTTAATAGTGTCTGCTTCATAGGGCCATTGTGAAGAATAAATGCTATAAAGCATGTAAAGTGCTTAGCACATTATGTGCCTGAATAAATGTTAGCTTAAATTGATAAGGTAATTAATTGACTCACTAACACATATCATTCCACTTCTACAAAAGAAAAACAAAACCATCTCTGGCATTTAATAGGCATTGATAGGTATTATTTATCTCCAAATGTATTATTTAAAAATAAAAATAACTGCTTTTTTAATGTGGTAATTTACCTAGTGGTAAGGACTTAAAATTTTTTGGTTTCAAATATTCAAACTATTATACATTTTTATGGGGAAAATTTTCATTTTTTTAAGGAGGAAATCTATTTCTTTTTAGAGATTTTTATTTATTTATTTATTGATTTAACAGAGAGAGAGAGAGAGCGAGAGCGAGAGAGGGAACACAAGCAGGGGGAGTGGGAGAGGGAGAAGCAGGCTTCCCGCTGAGCAGGGAGCCCGATGCGGGGCTCGATCCCAGGACTCTGGGATCATGACCTGAGCCACAGGCAGACGCTTAATGACTGAGCCACCCAGGCGCCCCAAGGAGGAAATCTATTTCTGAATGGTTTATGGTATATATGTTAAAAATATTCTGGAATAAACTATCTTTCAAGGTGAAACTTAACACTAAAAATTAACAATAAATACTTCACACGAAATGGAAAAAGGCAGGAACAACCGTCTCTTGGTGTTGGAGATCTCGTCAGTCACAGGAGTGGAAATGCATGCGCATGTTGATGACTGGCCACTGGCGCCTGTATGGTTCCTTCCTTCTCTTTCCTCTAAAGTGGATGCGGGTTTCTAGTTGCTTTCCTGGCTGGCTTGTGCTGGAAAGCAGCAGGTTTGATTTCTGTTGGCAGCCCTGCCTTTCGTGCTCCCTGAGATGTAAGCTTAAATTGATTATGTTGCCCCTTCACCTCTGTGATCAGCTGGAAAACAAAGGAAAGTGGCTCAGGGAACTCAGAGTCAGAAATTCACATGCAAAAGACAGCACTTTTCTTTGAATTTCTCTATCAGTTTGTCTTTCTTAAGACACAATACACTCTGCAGTGAAATTTATTTTGCTTGTATCATTTCTCTTACTAGTGAAGTGTAGGTGTTTGAGACATATAGTTCAACCCTCACCAGAATATTTTCTTACACCCTTAACAGCTGATTATCTAGCCCCTGCTCCAACACTTCCAGCCATGAGCCATCTTACCTCACAACTTGTTTGGGGGGAGACAGGTTTCTCCCCTTTTATTCAGCAGCAACTCCTTTATTGACACAAATCATGTAATATTGTAGTTCAAAAAGAATACTTTTTTTCTAGTTCATTTCATTTTTGCATGGACATTTTCTTCACTTTAAAAAAAAATCCTGATCAGGGGCGCCTGGGTGGCTCAGTCGTTAAGCATCCGCCTTCGGCTCGGGTCATGATCCCAGGATCCTGGGATGGAGTCCCACATCGGGCTCCCTGCTCAGCGGGAGGCCTGCTTCTCCCTCTCCCGCTCTCCCTGCTTATGCTCTCTCTCTCTCGCTGTGTCTCTCTCTGTCAAATAAATAAATAAATAAATAAATCTTTAAAAAAAAAATCCTGATCAATATGAATATTTTCAATATTGATATATATTCAGTACTTCCAATATCAATATCAATATTTTCTTGAGTATTAGATTGGAGAAATATTTAAGCATATTCAACTTGCTCATTAAGTTATTTTTTCACAATTATTTTACTATGATTTTGTAATTAAAAAAAATTTTTTTAATGTAAACCCTTCCCCCAACGTGGGGCTTGAACTGACGACCCCAAGATCAAGAGTTGCATGCTCTACTGACTGAGCCAGCCAGGTGCCTCTATTTAACTATAATTCTGAATCAAAGATGTTCAAGGTTTGTTTCCTTAGTCTCTTATTTTTCTTTGTGAAATTTTGAAATGTTACATAATCATTTAATTATGTATTATTTATTATTTGGTTGCAAAGATAATGACCATACCGCTCATACCAATCACTGCAGATTTGGGTAAACTGCTTGTGGAACTCTCAGAACTAGTCAAGCAAAATTTTCATGCATATCTTTTGAGAGTTTTTGATACTACACACAGGGAATCTGAATTGTAGGTCTGGGATAGAAAAGGTCCATGAATTCCCTATTATTAAATGTAGCATTGTGGTTTTTGTGAGATTCCAGAGACTTTTATCAGGCTTTTAGAGAGTTCTGCAAATTCTCCTCCCCCAAATGTTAAGAACCTTGTTACTAGAAAGTTATGAGAATATGTATGGCTTTGTTAGGGCTGCCAGAACAAATATCACAGACTGGGTGGCTTAAATAACAAAAATGGGTTTTCTCACAATTCTGGAGGCTCAGAGTCTGGGATCAAGGTGTCAGCAGGGTCAGTCCCTTCTCCTTGGTTTATAGATGGCTATCTTCTCCCAATGTCTTCACATGTTCTTCCCTCTGTACATGTCTGTGTCTCAGTCTCCTTTTCTTATAAGGACACCAGTCTTTTGTGCCTGGGTGGCTCAGTCGGTTAAGTGTCTGCCTTCAGCTCAGGTCATGATCCCAGGGTCCTTGGATGGAGTCCCACATCGGGCTCCCTGCTTGGCAGGGAGTCTGCTTCTCCCTCTCTCTCTCCCTCTCCCTGCTGCTCCCCCTGCTTGTGCATGCATGTGCGCTCTCTCTCTGTCAAATAAATTAATTAAATCTTAAAGAAAAAAAAAGACATCAGTCATACTGGACTAGGGTCCACACTAATGACCTCGTACTAACTAATTACCTTTTAAAGACTCTATCTCTAAAGACAGTGACCTTCTAGGTATTGGGGGTTAGGACTTCAAGATATAAATTTTGGAGGATTACAGTTCAGCTCACAACAGAGTACTTGTTTGAAAATTAAAAATCAAAAGGTGAAAACTGCATTCAGTTCACTCTAGAATAAGTTTTCCCTAGTTGGATTCTGCTCTTACAGTAGCTATCAGCCCGCAACTCACGCACAGTTTCTTTTTCAAACTGGTTGCTTCTGTGTGAGTTTTCTGGCTCACTGGAGCCTGACTCAATCAGCC
The DNA here is from genome assembly GCF_011800145.1 of Mirounga leonina. Lineage (NCBI taxonomy): Eukaryota > Metazoa > Chordata > Mammalia > Carnivora > Phocidae > Mirounga > Mirounga leonina. Next base: position 3,223,755 of record NW_023270702.1, read on the forward strand.
AGCAATATTTATTGAGCACCCACTGTGTGCAAAAACTATCCCAAGATCTCTCAAGTCTGCAGTGTTGATCGTGCCTGCCAGCAGGGTCGGGTTGCCTTGTGAAACAACTTTGACATTTGCTTTGTGCTGTATTTTAAGCCCTGAAATTTAAAGATCCTTATCATGGAAAGGAAGTTTCCAAAGGTGTATTTCCTCCATCTTTTCTGTAACCTTATGGTACGGACACTGATGGTGTCTGTAAGCTGGAAGTGATTAGATTTTGGAAAGTTTTCTTAAAATATGCACATGAAAATCCATTCCATTATAAAGTGTGTTCACAGTTGTGGTAGAGAGAAACTCTATTACTTTCTAAGCAGTTGCAGGGGATTTATCTCAAGGAGAGAACTACATTAATAGAGATATTTGATTACTCACATACATTAATAGAGATATTAATGTAAGTAGATATTAGAGATAATAGAGATATCTCTAATAATAGAGATATTAATGTAATAAAGATATTAATGTAAAGCCTCATCTTGGTAATGAGGCTTTCTGGGGTACAGTGAAACATAGATTCCTAAACTTCTCTGGCTAAGAAATAAACAAATTTGGAAGGTTCAGAGCTGAGCAATCTAGGGAGGGGAGAGGAGTGGTGAAAAGGGGTGGGACGAGGGTGGAGATTGCAGACTGATGGGAAGGTGGAGCCTGGAAAGACACAATCATTGAAAATTCCTCTAAGTTGGAAATGGCAGAAGGGAGGTTTAATCCTTAATTGTAAATTGTTGGCAGTGCTGTGCAGTGATGTGAGCCTTGTCTGCTCTCTCCAAATTCTGTGGAATCTCTTGCAGGCACAGCTTTGAGTCTTTGGTTGCTGAGAGACAAGGGTGAGACCAGATGGACTGAGAAAAAAGAGAGAAATATAATAAGGAAATAAACACATGGATCTGCCTAAGCTAAGGAATAGTATTAGTAATAATGTTGAGTCTCTGCCTTTGCAACATTTTACTAAAGCAGGCAGCAGATTCCCCCAAATTGAGAAGTCTACTTTATTTCAGTTTTATTACCAAAGTCATAAGCTTGCTTGGTCTTTGGAGGTTTTGCCTGGGACAGTTAGCCACCAGGAGCCATTGGATATGGGTGGTGGCCACAGCCGTGGCAGGGTTAACGTGATCATACTTCTTAGGCATGGGTGAGTTAAGATTCCTAATTTGTCTTTAGCTTGGTCCAGTCATGCAAAGTTAAGAGCTGTTTATTTTATTGAGTTAGTGCATTTCACATCTGTCCTTTTGATTCCAAATATGCATACACAAAGTTACTAATGATGTTGGAAAGGACAAGATCTTGTGCCTCTTTCTGCCAATTGCCTAAACTCATCTCCTTTCTAAGAGTCCTTTTAGAGTCAGATTGGGGTCTTAAATCCCTAATATCTCATTCTTCATAAGCGGACTCCTATTTTAAGGCTTGGTAAGAGTCTTCAGCTTAGCAATATGAATATGAGGTCCAAAAGCTCACTGTATGTGCCAGGGTCTTGGCAGGAAAGAGATGCCACACTCAAACTGGGTAACTGAGCAGAGTTTAATAAAAGGACACTATGTAAAGCTGTGGGCAGGTCTTAGTGAAGACTATAAGGGATAGATAGTGCAGGTCCTTAGGGCTGGTATCATCTGGGGGTCTGTGCCCTCCTAGGCTGAAAGGGGCAAGGAGAGAGTGGCTCATGAACTTGCTGAGAGGGCTGTATAAAGAGGGTCCTCTGACAGGAGCTGGCTTTTGAGAGACAGACACACATAATCTGGGTGGCCGGCAGGGAGGAATCAGACCAAGAGAGACTCTGACCTCATACTTTTCTTGCTTTCTGCTGTCCTTGCTGGTGCCTCAGGTTTACTGAACCCAGCTGGAAGCTTGCTGTGGTCCACACAGGCTAGTCTCCCAGGGAAAAGACCAGGCTGGAAGAGGATCTGAAGGGCAAACAGAAGAGATCAAGCTATGCATACAGGTATCTGTATTTTGAGGGGTTCAACCATTATCCAAGTGGAGCTGTGTTGTATTTGGGGAAGGCCCATGCTACTAACTTTAACTTGGCTAAATCCCATTTCCTCCAAGAAAACTTCCTCATAAACCCAGCCAGAAGGAGCTTGCTATCTTTTGAATGTGTCTAGTACTGTGTTAGTCCTACTCCTTGAACACAACAGATACTGTCTTGGATTAAATGTGCATGAAAACCTATGTGTATCTTGCTTATATTTGTTTCTTCCAGAATGCCTCGCATAATGCCTTGCACTCAACTTTTTCCATTAAAAGTTTTCTGTTTTTGTTTGAAGTGGCCAACCCCACAGGGCAGCAAGGAGAATTATTCATGCCTCCTCAAGTATTACAGGTGTTTACCTCATGTTTTCACTGTTACTAAGATGGTCTCCACTCTGCCTGGATGGCAATGACAGTATTTTCAGGATGATTCATGCCACTCTCCTTCCGTGTAGTCTGTAAGCCATGGAACAGCAAAAGAATCATAAACTTCAGATAACATTAGGATGATGGTTTCTTCATTCTGAAGTCTCTTGCTGTGTATCTGCTTCCTGCCCTAACAGTTACTCCCAGACTATTAGCATCAGTTCCTTCCTCTGGTCCAGCTCCTTTTTCTTTGTTTTTCTTTACCTTAGGCTCCTTGCCCTGGTTAACCAAAGTTGCTTGCTGGCTTCTCAGCATGAAGAGCATAATTTCTTCTGGTCCTTCGCGTGCATCTTGTTCAAGGTCTAGAGCACTGTCTTTTTACCTCCCTGGGTTATTAGGAAGTTAGCGTTGCCCTGAGATTGCTGGCAAGAATCTTAGCAGATAGTTAGTTAAGGCATGTTTCCCTAGTTTTGTATCTGGGTACTTGAATTTTGGAATCTGTAGGTAGCATTTTAGATTTTTCCTTTAAAAATTTTTTATCTTCCTAATGGGTTTCTTAGTACAGGCTGTTGCATATTTTGGATTTGGATTATGCTGTCACGCATATTATTGCTCTAATTTCTGTTTATTTACAAATTTTATAAACAGTCAAATTTTCCTTCCACATGTTAGTGAAAGCATCAAAATATATAATTTGTTAATAGGTTGAATTTGATCTTTTAACCAGCACTCTATGGTTCTCATTCATTTAGGTATTAAATCACTTACTTGTAATATTCAGATCACATTTCTCCATCTAATTAATAAGTATATCATTAAAAACTTCAAATGCCCTGCTGTAACCCAAATATAACATTCTGTGCTAGTCTGGCTATGAGAAAAAGATTTTAGGTTAACTTGCATGATTTATTCTTCAAAGGCCAGGCTGGCTCCTAGTCATTAACATTTATAAATGTTTACATACCTTGTTAATGATTTGTTCAAGTTTTGTTTTTGTTTTTATTTTGTTTTCTTTTTTTTGCCAGTGGTTGAAATAAATTTTAGAAGTCTGTAGTTTTCATTTGCTTGCTCATTCTCAGTCTTCTGTCATCTCTTTTATTCCTTATAATGTCTCAAATGCTGACATTTATCCTGCATTGAATTTGCAAATCCTTTTAGTATTCAGGGATAAAATTCATCCTGGTGAGCCTCCTATGAACTTAAAACAAGCAAAAAACAAACCAACTAAACTGAAAGGAGTTCTTCAACTCTCAATGTCATCAATTTTGGATTTTAATCCTTTTAAAAAAACTATATAAGGATTGAAATTTCTCCCTGTTAGGTTCAACAGTAGTCTACAAGTTAAGAAGAAAAAGTGGACACTACCTAACATCCACAGTGAGGGAAGAGTAGCTACAAATTTATGCACTATATTTAAATCCAGCTCTGAATTTGAAATTCTTTTTTTTTTTTTTAAAGATTTTATTTATTTATTTGAGAGAGAGAATGAGAGAGAGTACATGAGAGGGGGGAGGGTCAGAGGGAGAAGCAGACTCCCTGCAGAGCAGGGAGCCCGATGCGGGACTTGATCCAGGGACTCCAGGATCATGACCTGAGCCGAAGGCAGTTGCTTAACCAACTGAGCCACCCAGGCGCCCCTGAATTTGAAATTCTAATTATTTAAGGACCCTTTTGTTTACAAGGATGAAAACAGAAATAAATTCATTTTCAGGAGGAATTCCTTATTAAAATCCACATTTCAAGGACATGATGTCTTTAGATTTGTTGAAGAGCTAAAGGAGCTATGTGGTGAGCTATTCCTTCTCTTATCTCAGACACGAGAAAGCCATGAGTGACAGGAGTGCAGGCCAAAACCCATTACCTGACATCAACTGGCTCTCTTTGCTAGAGTGTGACCTTATGTGAGGGATTAATAAATGGACAAAAATGTAATAAGCTAAATGTCACATATCTGTTATGTTCCGCAAACAGGTTTGAAATAAACTTTGGAACTCTTGTACTTTTTTAATCATTAAATTATTTATTTATTTATCTATTTGTTTATTTAAACTTTTCACCCTTTCACCCATTACTCCCACCCCATACTTCCTGCTTCTGGTAACTACCAATCTGTTTTCTGTATCTATGAGCTTTTTTTTTTTTTTTTTTTTTAAGATTCCATATATACAGTTTTTGTGGAATAAGAGACATCATACCATATTTGTCCTTCTCTGTCTGACTTATTTCATTTAGCATAATGCCCTCCAGGTCCAGCCATGTTGTTGCAAATGGCAAGATTTCATTCCTTTTTTATAGTTGCATAATATTCCACTGTAGGTATATACCACATCTTCTTTATCCATTCATCTACCGATGGGCACTTAGGTTTTTTCCTATCTTGGTTATTGTAAATAATGCTGCAATGAACATAGAAGGTGCATATATCTTTTTGAGTTGGTGATTTTTTTTTTTAACTTTGGATAAATACCCAGAAGTGGAATTTTTAGATCATATGGTAGTGCTGTTTTTAATTTTGGGGGGACACTTCATATTGTTTTCCATAGTGGCTGCACCAATTTAAATTCCTGCCAACAGTGCACAGGGTTTCTTTTTCCCCACATCCTCACCAACACTTGTTTGTCTTTTTGATAATAGTCTATTTGACAGGTGTGAAGTGATATTTCATGGTGATTTTAATTGGTACTTGTCAAATGATTAATGATATTGAACATACTTTCATGTACTTGTTAGCTATCTCTGTTTCTTCTTTGGCAAAATATCTATGCATTTTTTAATCTGATTTTTTGTTTTTTGCTATTGAGTGGTATGACTTCTTTATACATTTTGAATATTAACCCCTTATATGACTTGCAAATATTTTCTCTCATTCAGTAGGTGGTTGTTTTATTTTGTTGATGGTTTTCTTTGGTGTGCAGAAGGTTTTTAGTTTGATGTAGTCTCACTTGCTTATTTTTGTTTTCATTGCTTTTGCTTTTGGTGTCAGATTCAGAAAATCATGGCCAAGACCTATGTCAAGGAGCTTACTGCCTGTGTTTTCTTCTAAAAGTTTTATGGTTTCAGGTCTTAAATACATTCAAGTATTTAATCCATTTTGAGTTAATTTGTGTATATGCTGTAAGGTAATAGTCCAGTTTGACTCTTTTACATGTTGTTGTCCAATTTTCCCAGCACCATTTACTGATGAGACTGACTTTCCCCACTGTATATTCTTGAGTCCTTTGTCATAAATTAATTTTGTCCATATATGTGTGGATTTATTTCTGGGCTCTCTGTTCTGTTCCATTGATCTGTGTCTGTTTTTATGCCAACATCATACTGTTTTAATTGCTATAGCTCTGTAATAGAGTTTGTAATCAGGGAGCATGTTGCCTCCAGCTTTGTTCTTCTTTCTCAAGATTGCTTTTGCTATTTGGGGTCTTTCATGTGTTTTAAAAAATTTATTCTATCCATTTTTGTGTGAAGGCTTTTCTCTTTAAAGCAAAGATGGATGCAAAATGGGAGACTTAATTTTCTGTTATTTGTTAGCAATGTACTGTAGATGATAGATGGTCCCAAGTAGTGAGCTTCTTGCTTCTTTGTTTTGTTCTGATTATATTATTTTCTCTCTACCCCCCAAACAACAACAACAAACCCAAAATTCCCAAAACAAACCTAGCCAAAATCAAAATTAATAAACAAAACCAAATTAAAGCAATTTCCTTCAGTTGGAGTGTTTGGTCCTACGTGGTAAAGAACCCAGGAGCAGGGCTGCTTATAACATGACTTTTGGGGTTCCCATGGCATTTAGCTATTCTTGCCATGTTTATTCTGCTCTTTTTGTGTTTATGCAGCTTTAAAATGCATTCAGATTATCTTTAAGTGTACTAATAACCTTATTCTTTTGTGGGTTAAGAATAAAACTGTAATTGTCCCAGGAGCCTGGACCTGTAGAGATAATAACAAACATTAGCAGAGAGGTGTTCTCTCAGGTCTATTTATCCAGTATCAGTTTGATTTGATAATCTCATCATAGTATCATTACTGGTCATAAAATTAACTACTTCTTTTTAAATTTTACCCTTTAATATTCATCCTTCTTGTTTTCCTCCTAGCTCAACACAATAAAATTTTTAAGCCTTAAAGTCTTTCACCTATAACACCTAAGGCATTTAGCACAAAGAAAAAAAAAAGTGTGCATAGAAATGTTGTATTATGCTGCTTCATTTCTGTGTTGTTGTTTTGGGTGTTCTAAGTTTGGATCTTTGATCCAATTAGTTGATTTTTTTGTTAAGTCATGACCCTGATAGGGTAAGCTAGTAGAGCTGGGAATTCATTACAGATAGTAAAATGCAGGTGCTGAATAGCTGGCTTTGGTCAATGATTTCACCTCATGATATATACAGCTACTAGAAACTTCACTTTTTTTTAATCAAGTGGAAGACTGAGAAACAATTTAATAATGTTTTCAACTGTAAGAAAATCTTGTAAGCACTTGAAGGTGATGTTTATTTATTGTCCATTTCTGCTGAAGAAAATAAAAAGGAATTGATATTTAACTGCAATGAAGGTTATTAGATATTAGAAGGAAATTCTGCCTACCTTTGGAGAAGTCAGGTGGGGAGAAAGAAGGTAGAAATGGAGTCACTAAGAGATGGTATTTGGGGTGGGAAATTATATTCTATAATTTTCATGGGGACTTTTCCAATAGGATAGATTGAAAGAAGTTTAGATTATATACTCTCTGGGAATTCAAAGAGGATATTGGAGAAAGACTAGACAACAAACAGATCTTTTTTTTAAGATCTTGATTAATTTTAAGATCTTGATTAATATTACAGTTTTAAGATCTTGATTTTAAGATCTTGATTAATATTACAGTTTTATGATTGAGTAATCTAACAACCATTCAGTTGCAAGTCTGTTTTACAAAAATTACATTTTTTTTGTTATTAAACCAAAGCATCACATATATATATATATATTGAACACTAATATGCAGAAGGTTTCTTGGTTTGGATATAATTTGTATATTGCTAAATTCAGGCATTGGTGCTTAACAAATAAACACTGATTTGAATGTGCTTTTTCTAAGGTTGAAGGTGATTCAGCCTTTTAGTTTCTTTTTCATATTTATTGTATCTGTCCCTTATGTAAATTCTGTAGATGGCTAGGGATAAAGATGATTACTCTGAATACACAGGGTGAATTTTCATGACTCATGGAACTCCTTTCATCCCAAACTGCCAACTTTCTACTGCCTCATTATTTTGTAGAAATTTGAGATTACTACATGAGGTCTAGGTTCCCTGTATAGTGTCTGAGGCAGTCTTACACAAGGTGGCTGTTGATCATGCACGATCTGAAATTCTCCAGGTTATATAGTAATCTCTAGTACCACTCTTAAGCCCAGAGCAAAGGGGCCCCTTCTTTGGGTATTGTTATGGGCTGAAATGTGTCCTCCCATCTCCTAAATTCATATGTTGATATCCTGACACCCAGTACCTCAGAATATGACTATATTTGGAGGCAGGGACTTTAAAAAGGTAATGAAAGTGAAATAGGATTAGAGTTGACTCTAATCTAACCTGACTGGTGTCCTTATAAAAAGAGTAGAGTAGGGCACAGAAAACAGAGAGAGAGGGACAACCGTGTGAGGAAACAGTGAGAGGGTGGCCATCTGCAAGCCAAGAAGAGAGATTTCAGAAGAAACCAACCCTGTGATGCCTTGGTTTTGGACTTCTGGCCTTCAGAATTATGAGAAAATAAATTTCTGTTGTTTAAACCACCCAGTATGTAGTATTTTGTTATGGTAACCCCAGCAAACTAATATAGATATTATGACTCATAATTCCCCCTTTTGGCCCTCCTCCTGCCCTCTGTCCCCATAAGGAATAGGAGTCTGTAGGACCACAGAGATATGCCCGCTTGGGAAGTGGGCCCATCTGGTACCTATGCCTGCCTCTGAACCATACTCTGGGGACCCAGACCCTGAAATTCTGTAACTAAATGGTCTGAGTCCACTTTCAGGGCTTGAGAAAACTCTGACTTTGGTCATTCCTCATGAAGGGAGCTCTGTCCACCTGTGGATACCTGTACCCATAGACCTGGGCTATAGCTATGTGGAAGGAGTGTAGGGGAGCAAGAATAGGCTAGGCATGGAAAAGAGGAGGGGTAAGCCATGGGTGGGATGGAGACAGAGAAGAGGGAATCATTTTGTCAGTGCCTCTATGTACTGATATGGAACTTTGAGGAATCTGAGAGAAGTTTGAACCTACTTTTCCAGGGTTTGGTCAAGGTATATTTTTCAAGGTAGTAGGATAGGACATATTTATTTACAGTTTTGTTAGCTGGATGTGTCATTTTTAGTATTGTCTGTTCTGTGGATCTCCATTTGTATTCTTATCCAGGTTCCACAATATGTTAGGGGTAGATCTGATATCATCAATTCTTTTATTGTAATTTCCCTTTTTCCATATTAGAAGCAGTATTTGGAAGCTGGATTTGTGGTTGACATCAATGGTATAGTAAAAGAATTTATTTGATCTTAGTTTATTCCTATTTTGAGGACAGTTAAGACTTTAGACACTGAAGTCAGAGATAGGGGCAGGAAGGAATCCAGAGAAAGGAGGGAGGAGGGAAAGGAGGCACTGTTTACATGTCCAGATCTCTGGGTTCAGATCACCTTTGATGAATTTTAACTTCAGCAGTTTTAAATTATGATTGCATCAGCTCAGGTCCAAGATGAAGTTGGGAGTGTGAGAGCTTTTTTGGAAGTCTAGCCTGAGGAAGAAAAGTGGAAGAATAAGCAGGAGCAGGTGGGAAAGCCTTCAGGAGATGGTGCTGCTCTGAGACTATGCAGGGAGAGTGGGGAGAGAGGGGAGGGTAGGAAAGTCCCAGATTACAGAGCAGTTCTGAGAAATCTCAGCCAACCCTATGGGGAGCTTGTTCACAGATGACCCGTAGAGGAGTCCTGAATTGGAAGAAAGGGCCAGGCCCCAGTGCCCCCACCAGGCTCAGTCATTAGTGGGGACTTCTGGGGAGAGCATGGCCTCAACTCAGATGCTGCAATGGATCCTGGAAGTGTTACAGCTGGAGGCTATTAGCAGAATGCACTCCTCATGGCAGGTTCTTGGAGGGAGATCTGAGGGGTGTACTACATAGCTGCTACATTTATTTATTTTTTTTCTGATTGCAGTTACAACTCCTGTTTATCATGAAAACTTTCTCAAATCAAAATGAAAACTAAAAAAAAAAAAAAATCAGAGAAAATGAAAATGTCTCATAATCCCATCCTCTATGGATAAGAATTAAGAGTTGGTAAATGTATTCATTAGTGTTCTCCACAGAAACAGAAATAACAGATTGTGTGTGTGTGTGTGTGTGTGTGTGTTATAGGTATGCTTATTTTAAGGAACTGGTTCACTTGATTGTAGAGGCTAAGGAGTCCCACAATGTACCATCTGCAGGCTGGAAGCCCAGAAAAGCTGGTGGTATAGTTCCAGTCCTGTCCAAAGGCCTGAGAACCAGGGGAGCCAGTGGTGTAACACCTGTCTGAATCTGAATACAGGAGAAGAATGATGTCCCAGTTCATGCAGTCAGGCAGAGAGAGAGTTCCCTCTTCCTCCACCTTTTTGTTCTATTTTGGCCCTCATTGAATAGGATGATGCTGACCCAGGTTAGGGAGGGCAATTTACTTTACTCAGAAAACTGATTCAAATGTTCATCTCATCCAGAAAGTCCTCACAGATAGACCCAGAAATAAAATTTAATTTAATATGAGCATCCCATGTTCCAACTGACATATAAAATTAACCATCATAGTAAATATCTTTAATTATAGGCATGCTTAAAAAATTAAATTCATATCATATATGTTTGCAATCAAAACTTTTTATTTAGGCTTTTTATATTTTACATGTTTTCTTTTTTTTTTTTTAAAGATTTTATTTATTTATTTGAGAGAGAGAATGAGATAGAGAGATCATGAGGGTCAGAGGGAGAAGCAGACTCCCTGCTGAGCAGGGAGCCCGATGTGGGACTCGATCCTGGACTCCAGGATCATGACCTGAGCCAAAGGCAGTCGCTTAACCAACTGAGCCACCCAGGCGCCCCTATTTTACATGTTTTCACCTGTCATTAAATATTATTTTCCAGCACAATTTAATTATTGCACTGTAAGACATTTTATGATAATGGCATACTTTATTAACCAATTTAGTTCTTATTTTTGAATATTTAGTTTTCTAGTTATTCCCTATTACTATTAACTATTAGATATTAATAGTATTTCCCATACTATTAACAATAACATGATGAGCATCATAGTCCATAAAAAAATAATCTTTTTTTTTTAAGATTTTATTTATTTATTTGAGAGAGAGAGAGGACACACACGAGCATGGGAGCAGGGAGCCTGACTTGGGGCTTGATCCTAGGACCCTGGGATCATGACCTGAGCCTAAATCAGGAGTCCAACCCTTAACTGACCAAGCCACCCAGGTGCCCTAGAAAATGATTTTGAATTTGATTTCAAAGTCTTTATTTTTCCAAGTATAAAGTACTCCCCCACTTATCTGTGGTTTTGCTTTCCCTGGTTTCAGTTTTCCCCAGTCAACTGTGGTCTGAAAACAGATGATCTTCCTTCTGATGTGCCATCAGAAGGTCAATAGCAGCCTGATGCTAAGTCACAGTGCCTATATCATTCACCTCACTTCATCTCATCACATAGGCATTTTATCATCTCACATTATCACAACAAGAAGACAAGTTGAGTACAGTACAATAAGATATTTTGAGAGAGAGACCACATTTCACGTAATTTTCATCACAGCATAATTGTTTTATATTTTGCTATTGTTAATCTCTTATTGTGACTAATTTATAAGTTAAACTTTATATAGGTATGTATGTATAGGAAAAACAGTATATATAGGATTTCGTACTATCTGCAGTTTCAGGCATCTACTGGGGGTCTTGGAAGTTATCCCCTGTGGATAAGGGGGGACTACTTATACAGAATCAATAGTTTTATCTTTCCCCTAATTACTCTTTATAAATTGATTGGAAATGTTAGCATTAGTTATTGTGTTTATATATAATTATATATACATATAAATAATTTATATGATTTATAAGGCGCTGATAATATTCTTATTTAGTAAGGTGTTTCCTTGTAATTAGTGTTATGTGGTCAAAAGCACAATAAACTGACCTGTGGTTTTATATACATGTCTCTTATGTTTTGCTTTCTATGGTAATTCCTGTTTGTGGTGTTGAATTTACTTTTGAGTGCCAATTCAAGTAATTGTTTCTTAGACTTCCCTGAGTTAGCAACTTTATTTTTTTTTTTAAAGATTTTATTTATTTGTTTGACAGAGAAAGAGAGAGATCACCAGGAGGCAGTCAGGCAGGCAGGCAGAGAGAGAGGGAGAAGCAGCCTCCCTGCTGAGCAGGAGACCAATGAGGGGCTCGATCCCAGGACAGTGGGATCATGACCTGAGCCGAAGGCAGATGCTTAACCGACTGAGACACCCAGGCGCCCCGAGTTAACAACTTTAAAGATATTTTTGAAATATTGACAATAATATTTTTATAAAGTAATACTTAATTACTTTTGTAATATACAAATCAAGATGAAATAATACCAGTCATTAACAAAAATATGTGGAAACTGTAGTCTTGAGAAATCTATCTGGGGACAGGAACATGCTTTGAAAACAAAACAGGCTACCATATATTTACATGTTACCAGTGAGTGAAATAGAGAAATCAATTTGAATCTTTGGGTGTCAAGTTGATAGGCTGTGTCAGCCTATCAACTTGTTTTCTAATGATTGTTTTCTAATGGATTTCTAGTTTTCTAATGGATTATAAAATAATTTTTTTTCTAATGGATTGTAGTTTTTTCTAATGGATTTGTTTTCTAATGGATTATAAATATTTTTTTTCCAGAAAGAAATACTGTTCAGATTTTTCAGAAAGAAATCTGAGAAAGATTCTCTTTTGTTTTCATTTTTGCTGTGAGTTTGAAATAGTTGGGCAGTGACAAAGTGACAAAAGAGTGCCTTAGGATTTACAAAAAATTTAATAGATGTTTGACCCATAAGTCCATGGTGTGGTAAACCTGGGTCTACCTCAGAATACAACAATATTTGAGCTAACATCCTAGTGTGTATTACACAGAACTATTTCTTTTTTTATGCTCTCCCTAGTTGGGAGAGCACACACATAAGAATTATAATTTCTACTTTCCCTGTGGGGGAATTGAGGCTGAGAGAGGTTGAAGCAACTTGCTAAGGATCACAAATATATATGGTTATGCCTGGAATATTACCCACCTTCTGATAGTTGTTTCCAATGATATTGAGTATGAAAATGTCTTGTGCAAGTCACTGTCAAAATGTTACGTGATGCAAAAAGTCAACTTGTATATAAATGTGAAGTGTGTATTAATTTACTTAGCAAATATTTGTTGAGTGCCTCCTATATGTCCGGCAAGGTTCTGATGCTGCATATACGTCAGTTAAATACTACTGACAAAAATTCCTATTTTTGTGAAGCTTACAGTGTAACTGCAGGAGGTAGATCCTAAACCATGTAATAATAAATAAATTATGTGTTTGGAGTGATAACATTTTTGAAAAAAATAAAATTAAGGGGGATTGGGAATGCAAAGGCAAGTGGGGGGGGGTGACAACTTAAATGGGTTGGTCAGGTGTCATCTCATTGATGAATTGACATTTGAGCCAAGATTTAAGAGAAATGCAAAGATGAGTCTTGTGGTATCAAAAAGAGCAGAGATACAGCTAAAACATCTGAGAAGGTAGATGCTAGTGGCAAATGCAGTAGGAACTGTAAAGAGGAGTGGATGAGAGGGGAAGAGAAATTAAGATAGAGGAGTGGCAGCAGGAATGAAGGGGAAGGTGCTGGACAACCCTGAGGGTACTTACAGTGACCAAGACTTTTTTTTTTTAAGGTTTTATTTATTTATTTGAGAGCAAGAGTGAGTGAATGAATGAGCAGCGGGGAGGGGCAGAGGGAGAGGGAGAAGCAGACTCCCCACTGAGCATGGAGCCAGATGGGGGGCTCAATCCCAGGACCCTGGGATCATGACTTGAGCTGAAGGCAGATGCTTTTTTTTTTTTTAAGATTTTATTTATTTATTTGACACACAGAGAGAGACAGCGAGAGAGGGAACACAAGCAGGGGGAGTGGGAGAGGGAGAAGCAGACTTCCCGCCCAACAGGGAGCCCGGTGTGGGGCTCGATCCCATGACCCTGGGATAATGACCTGAGCCAAAGGCAGACACTTAATGATGGAGCCACCCAGGTGCCCCTGAAGGCAGATGCTTAACCGACTGAGCCACCCAGGTGCCCCTGACCAAGACTTTTTATTCTGAGAACAACATGGAGCCATTGGAGGGTTTGAGTAGGTAAGTAGTATGTTCTGCCTTAGGATTTAAAAGGAGTACTCTGGTTACTTATGCTGAGAATAGACTGTAAGGAGCATGGGTGGAAGCAGGAGTGGTTAAACAATTACTGCTAAAATCCAGGTGAGAGATGCCAGTGACCTGAACCAGGGCAGTAACAGATAAGGTGGTGAGAAGTGTCTGGATGGAGTATACCAGGTGTTCTATGAGACAGCCAGCAGGATTTCTGGATAGGTGAGATGTGGGATGTAAGAGAAAATGAGGTGTCAAGCATGATTCTGAACTCTGGGAAATGTGGAACTGCCATTAACTGAAATGGGGAAGATACAAGTCAAACAGGTTTCAGGGGAAAGATCAGGAATTTCAACTTGAGGCGCCCGATTAAACATTGGATGGGCATAGTGATTGGTTACATACTGGAGTCCCAGGTTGGAGATATGAAGTTGGCATTGTATTTAAAGCCATGACACTGGCTGAGATCATGTGGGGGAATAAGTGTAGATTGAGCAGAGAATAAGACCAAGGACAGCCCTGAACATTTCAATCTTTGGAAGTGGATTGAAGAGGTTGAAGAGGAGGAACAAACAAAGGAGACTGAGTTGGAGTTGGCCAAGGAGGGAGAAGGAAAACCAAGGAAGAGTGGTGTCTAGAAAGTCAAGTGAAAAAAGTGTTTCCAGGAGGAGGGTGTGGCCTAAGACAGATGTTGCTGACAGGTCAGGTTGCATGAGTACTGAACATTGACTGCTGGAGTTAGTAACGGGCAGGTCATTTGTAACTGGACAAAAGCAGTTTTGGTGGAGTGGTGTGGGCACTACCCTGATTGCAGTGGATTTAACAGAACAGTGGAAGAGGTTAATTTGAAACAGTAAGTAAGTATGGTCAACCTGGAGGAGATTTGCTATAAAGGGATATAGAGAAATGCAGAGTTGCTGAAGGGACAAGAGAGCACACAAGAGTTTTTTTTAATGTTTGTTTTTAAGGTAGAAATAAGAACATTTTGTATGTTGCTAAGAATGATCCAGGATAGACAGTAAAATTAGTGATTTAGGAGAAAGAAGAGAAATTTTATGTGTTTGAATAAGTGAGGGGATGGGGGCCAGTACACAGGTAGCAGGATTACTGATGGAAGGAGCAGAGATGGTTCATGTACATTAACAGGAAGAAAGGCAGACATAAGGATGTGGGTGCTTGTAGGTCATAGTGGTAAAAAGGAAAGCCCTCAGATCCCAACTTTCCAAAGCCCTATTCCTGTAACCTATTTGTTATGTATTATTCTGTCTGTGAGGGGATTGATATTTTCACACTATAACTCAGATGTGCAAAGAAAATGAAGAGTATTTATTTTAAAATGAATATTCATGAGCTTGCACCAGGCTGGAAGTGGGGGGAATACCTCAAGCACAACCTCTGTCTGTGGTCCTGCAATCCTGTGATCTGCACTATGTGGTCTTTTTCTATCAATACCAAATGGCTTTTTGTGTGCCTATTCCTGCCATGTTCTCAGTAACTCTGCATTCCAATTTCTGGTTCCCCATTTACCCTAAGTGCAGACTACTGGGTATCTGGAGCTCCAACTCAGGCTAAATCCTGTGCCCTGGGTAGCCTGCATCATACTATTAGGATGAGCTGCTGAACTGACTACAGGACTTTTCCTAGCAGGGTGGATATGTATATCCAGTAGAACTGCATAATTTGAAGCCAATGGTCAAATGATACTGGGCAGATGCTAGGGGTAGGCCAGAACACCACAATTTTTAAAATCTCTTTAGACATTTCCAAAGTACTACCATAATTGAGAAACACTGTCTTCAAGACCTGGAGAATCTCTATGGCTTAGCCTAAGAACAGTTTATTAATTCCTGCTGTTTTAAAGGGCACCCATACCTACATGTTTCTATGCTCCCTACTCTAAGGTGTGGCCCTGAGGGTGAGTGTAAGCCGGGACTCAAGCAACTGACTTTTTATTTCAACCTTTCATCTCTTGGACTGGGAGGGTGGGATTTTTATTTACTCTTCATGGAGAGGATCCTTTTTATGTTGTGTTTGTGATCTGGGTCATAAAGCTTCCATGGTTCAGCTATAATGACAGAAGTAATAAGCCCTCTGCACTGGAGATTTAAGTGTCCTGTGCATGCACATGCACAATGCATGCACACACGTGTATAGATACACATGCACATATGTGCACATATACATACATGTGTGCAGACACATGCACGCATTCGCACACACACATGCACGTACACACACAGGCCTAGACTCCTTTCTGGTTTCAAATATAGGCTTCATTGCCACTAGTTGCATAATCTTGGTCAAATTAACTTAACCTTTGTACTTTAGTGAGATAAACTCAGGGTTGTGGTGAAGATTAATGTGAAAATTCAATAAAACTATTTGAATAATGCTTGGAACCTTAGAATAGTCCCTGATGTAGTAAGTATTGACTAAATTTTAGCAATTTTATTTTTACATTTGCATATAAATATTCATGTAGCTATCTAAGGAAGGTAGATACTAAGAACAGACTTATGCTTTCCTAAGTGGGAGTTAAATGAATGAGGTTCTAGGAGTGAAATGCAATGTTGGAGAGCCTGATCGATTCTCCTTAAGCAAAAGGTGGTACATAGAGAAATTAGGAAAGACAGAAAATGGGAAAATCTTGAAACTACATAAAAATGAGAACTGGCATGAGATGATGTTTGAAAGGAAGATGAAATGGAAAGTATTCAAAGAGTCATATTAGTTAGGAATTTTGTTTCACTATTGATAAGAAAAAAGCTGCATCCAGCTCAAAGTCCACAGTTTTCTCCACTGGATCTAAATGTGGCTTTAACATTTATAGGATGTTTGATATCCTATAACCCAAAAGGCAAATTATCTGGCCCCAGCACACTCAAATTTTATTGGTGAGAAGAAACAAAATAACCACAATAAAACTATTTATAACAGGGGAGAATGGGAAATATAGAGTAGTCACTGCTCATAACAGTGGCCAAATGATGTTGGGCAGGAATATTAAGAATTTGCTGCCTTGGCTGAAGGTTAAGGTCCTTGATTAGGCCCTCTGGCAGACCCTGGTTCGGCTATCTGGGGGAAATTCTCTGGTTCACTGAACTCCCTTGCCCTCTGATGGATTTTAACCTTTTTCTTGAATTATACTATTACAAAGAATATTTGATGGACATCTGTGTATACTAGTTCAAGCACATATATCCGAGGAATTCATTCCTAGAAGTGAAAATTTTGAAAATTAATTGTATTGACAACTAAGTACATATTTCTGAATTATCCTCTAAAATAAAGTGCCTATAACCATAAAATAAAATAGAGTTCCTGTTTTGAAGTCTCTTCAAATAAATAAAGAATTGCATAGGCCCATATATCATACTGTTGTATTTACAGTTTTTGCTGCTTGAAAAGATACCTAATGACATCACTGTATTTAAAAAATATATTTTTAGTTCTCACAATAGCAACATTCTATAGCTGAAAAAATGTGTGTATATGTATAAGATGACTCAGTTGTTTGTTTTGCTTTGGTGTCAACAGCCATTGGGAAAGAAGAAAAGAGGGAAAAAATCTTCCACTTTCTGGCTTTCCAGTTAATTGACATTGGGATCTGGAGTAGCAGTGGGTTTAAAAGGCAAGGACAAGGGTCACTAGTAGGAAGAACAGGAAGTGTAAGGGCCTGGGGTGAATTGCATGCAGGTTGTCATGTGAAAATGTAAACCATTTTGCCATATCTTTCAGTTATTCATGAGTAGTAATAAATCTGGACTTGGTGTTCCATCATATTAAAACTAACTAAAAATAAAATATGACATGGGTAGAACAAAACAAGTTTGTGGGCTATATTTGGTTGCAGTTTACAGGTTTATACCTTCTGGGCAAAGAGATCTTTAGTCTCAAGCTTATATTTAAGGTCATATTGTAAATAGCGATTCAAATCAAGGCTTATTCCTGAGAGCTAGACTCTATGTTCTATTAGGGAAGGGACTGAGACCTCTTGGCTTCTTACTGTGTCTGGTCCTAGCATGGGCAGTACTCAATTAATATATTAAGACCAGGCAGAAAATTTGATTTTTAAATTTATTAGGTAAATATTGAGATGGATAGCAATCATGTCTAGTAGCAAGTACCATACAAAATATACAATCTTCCAGAAAAAGTTGATAATATTTCTTCATTTTATGCACTGTTTGCATTTCTTCTTCTTTTTCCTCTAATATTTTACTATGTGTTTCTTTATTTCTTTTTGTTTTTGCTAGAAGAGGAAAAATATTGGATATAGGTTGCTTCGGACCTTTTAGAACAAGGAATTGCTTTTGCCTTTTTTTTTTTTTTTGAAGATTTTCTTTGTGGCCATGGAATATAGGTGTCTTTAAAAAATTACGGAGATTTCAAATGTTCTGCTTCATTTATAATAAACTAGCTAAATGTCTTGGTAGTTCTAATATTTTGATATCTGGTTTGCCTCTTTTCTCAGAAATCACACAAAAGAAATCTTTGGTCAAATTATCACCCATGTTGGTTCTGAAAATGGGGTCACCATCTGTTTTTCCTACCAAATCATGCCACCTTTAATGCTTTCTCATTTTTCTTTCTTAAAATCCCGTTTAACTATTTGGTTGAAGACACTCATTATAAAACTTATCTTATTATCATTCTTCTTCCCATAAAGTGACTCTTCAAATGTGGTCTGAGCCCCTTTCAGGAGGTTCTGTGTGGTCAAGACTATTTTCATTAATAATAGTAAGTCTTTGCCTTTTTATTGTGTTAACATTAGCTCCAATACTGCAAAAGCAAGGGTAGATGAAACAATTAGAGTTTAGCAGGAATTAAGGTAACACATGCTTGTAGTAAGACATCACTAAAATAAAAACAGGCTCAGTTAAGAATGTCCTACCGCAAGACTGCCTGGGTGGCTATCGGTTGAGCCTCTGACTCTTAATTTCTGCTTAGGTCATGATCTTGGTGTTCTGGTATTGAGCCCCGAGTTGGGCTCTGTCCTTGGCATTGAATCTGCTTGGGATTCTTGCTCTCTCTCTGCTTCTACCCTCTCCCCCCCCCCCCCCCCAGTTACTCGCTCTCTCTCAAAATAAATAAAATCTTAAAAAAAAGTCCTATTGCATATCAAAGTACAATGGCTGTCTCAAGAAAAACCTTTTTTTTTTTTTAACTTGCAAATTGAGCCTTCCAAAATGATTTGAAATTGCCTTTTAGCTATGGTGGGAGAGGGAGTTTACTAGAGCAATAGTAGAATAGACAGGAAATGCTTGGTGCAAAGGCTCACTAAGGTTAGGATTTAGTGTAGGAAAAACAATGCACATTTAAATGATTTTTAGTAAATTCATAGAGTTGCATAAGCATCAATTTATTTTTATTTATTCTTTTTAAATTTTAATTCCAGTATAGTTAATATACAGTGTTATATTAGTTTCAGGTGTACAGTATAGTGATTCAACACTTCCGTACAACACCTGATGCTCATCACAAGTGTAATCGTTAATCCCCATCATCTATTTCACCCATTCCCCCACCCACCTCCCCTCTAGTAACCATCCGTTTGTTCTCTATAGTTAAGAGTCTGTTTCTTGTTTTGTCTTTCTCTTTTTTTCTTTGCTCATTTGTTTTGTTTCTTAAATACCGTATATGAGTGAAATCATATGATATTCGTCTTTCTCTGACTTATTACACTTACCATTATACTTTCTAGCTCCACTCATGTTGTTACAAATGGCAAGATTGCATTCTTTTTTATGGCTGAGCAATATTCCACTGTATATGTATACTACATCTTGTTTATCCATTCATCCATCAACAGACACTTGGGCTGCTTCCATAATTTGGCTATTGTAAATAAGGCTGATATAAACATAAGTGTGTATATATCTTTTCAAATTAGTGTTTTCATATTCCTTCTGTGAATACCCAGTAGTGGAATTACTGGATCTTATGGTAATTCTATTTTTAATTTTTTGAGGAACCATCATACTGTTTTCCACATTGGCTGCACTAGTTTGCATTCCCACCAGAAGTAAAGAGGGTACTTTTTTCTCTCCACATCACTTGTTGTGATGTTGGTCTCTCACCAACACTTGTTTTTTGTGTTACTGATTTTAGTCATTCTGGCAGGTATGAGGTAATAGCTCATTGAAGTTTTGATTTGTATTTCCCTGATGATGAATGATATTGAGCATCTTTTCATATGTCTGTTGTTCATTGCTATGTCTTTTTGGAGAAATGTTTGTTCATGTCTCCTGCCCATTTTTAAAACTGGATTTTTGTTTTTTGGTGTTGAGTTGTAGAAGTTCTTTATATATTTTGGATACTAACCCTTTATTGGATATGTCATTTGCAAATTTCTTCTCCCATTCAGTAGGTTGTATTTTAGTTTTGTTGATTGTTTCCTTCCCTGTGCAGAAATTTTTGATTTTGTTGTAGTCCCATTAGTTTGTTTTTGCTTTTGTTTCCCTTACCTCAGGAGACATATCTAGAAAAATGTTGCTATGGCTGATGTCAGAGAAATTACTGCCTGTGCTCTCCTCTAAGATTTTTATGGTTTTAGGTCTAACATTTAAGTCCTTAATCCATTTTGAGTTTGTTTTTGTGTATGGTGTAGGAAAGTGGTCCAGTTTCATTCTTTTGCTTGTAGCTGTCCAGTTTTCCTAACACCATCTATTGAAGAGACTGTCTCTTTCTAATTTTATGTTTTTGTCTCCTTCATTGAAGATTAATTGACCATGTAATTGTGGGTTTATTTCTGGGCTTTCTATTCTGTTTCATTGATCTATATGTTTGTTTTTGTGCTGGTACCATACTGTTTTGATTACTACAGCTTTGTACTGTATCTTAAAATCTGGGAATGTAATACCTCCAGTTTTGTTCTTCTTTTTCAAGATTACTTTGGCTATTCAGGGTCTTTTGTGGCTTCATACAAATTTTAAGATTATTTGTTCTAGTTCTGTGAAAAATGCTGTTGGTATTGATAGGGTTTGCTTTAAATGTTTAGATTGCTTTGGGTACTATAGACATTTTAACAATATTTGTTCTTCCAATCCATGACATTGGAATATTTTTCCATTTTTTTTGTGTCACCTTCAATTTCTTTCATTGGTGTTATATAGTTTTCAGAGTACAGGTCTTTCACTTCCTTGGTTAAGTTTATTTCTAGGTATTTTATTATTTTTGCTGCAGTTTTAAATGGGATTATTTTCTTAATTTCTCTTTCTGCTACTTCATTATTAGTGTATAAAATGCAATGGATTTCTGTATATTGATTTTGTATCCTGCACACCACAAATGATTTTTCCTTAAATTTCTTTCAACCTCATTTGCAACTTAGCACAATTTCAACTCCTTCAGTCACAACCACTGATCTGCTTTTTACTTCTTTAAATTTACCTTTTCATAATATTTTATAATATGAATGAAATCATATGACATGAAGTCTTGTGCATCTGGTTTAGCATGTTTTTGAAGTTTATCTGTGTTATAGCATGTATTGGTATTTTTTTTAACAGATACTTTTTTTTTTTAAGATTTTATTTATTTATTTGAGAGAGAGAGAATGAGAGACAGAGAGCATGAGAGGGAGGAGGGTCAGAAGGAGAAGCAGACTCCCCGCTGAGCAGGGAGCCAATGCGGGACTCGATCCTGGGACTCCAGGATCATGACCTGAGCCGAAGGCAGTCACTTAACCACCTGAGCCACCCAGGCGCCCAGCATGTATTGGTATTTATTCCTTTTTATTATAGAATAATAGTCCTTTCTGTGGATACACCACATTTTGTTTGTCCATTCATCAATCAAGGGATATTTGTATTGGTTCCAGATTTTTTCTTATGAGTAAGAATGCTATGAATACTCACACAATACTATTTAATTCCTCTGTTGATTTTTAAAATTATATTTGTGTTATTTTCTTTTAGTTATTTTACTTTCCATCTCCAGAATTTCCATTTAATTTCTAGTTCTGTATAATCTTTAGCTTTTTGTTGAAATTCTTTATTCATTTTTCAAACCATTCTGAGATAGGGTCAGGATACAGGCCTCTTTGAAGGGAAATGCTGTCTTGTAATGGACAGAAAAAGTAAAGGTTAGGCAAATTCTGATTTTCCTATTCCTTCTGTCCAAAGATTCTTTATTTAGTGTTTTAAGGATTTTTATTTTCTCAGAGTTTGTTATTGTATCATGAATGTTATGTCCCAATCCATCACAGTTTTGGATTTTGACATCCAAAAGTTTCATTTTTGAAAGTCAAAAAACCTTTGCTGTTAAAACTATTTTTCTATGAGTTTTAGAAAGTTATTTTGAGACTCCAAAGCTATGATTCCATTTCTTTTTATTATTTTCTGTGATAAAATATAAATAAAGCTGCTATAAACATCCATGTTCAGTTTTTGTGTGGACATACATTTTCATCTCCTTTGGGTAAATACCAAGAAGGGCAATTGTTGGATCAATGGTAAGAGTATGTTTAGTTTTATAAGAAACTGCCAGGCTGTCTTCCAAAGTGGCCAAATCATTTTGGGCAGTGCGGGCCACCCTGCTCTGGGTGTAGGGCTCAGGCACCAGGAATGTCCCAGGCCCAGCTATCTGAGACCTGTGAGCTAGGCTCTGCCAGCTTTGTTAGTGTCTGCATGGCCTGAGGGCTTGCTGTGTTTAGAAATGGCCAAATAGTGGGACCAGACCATCAAGTACTACATCCTGGAAGAGATCCAGAAGCACAACCACAGCAAGAGCACCTGGTTGATCCTGCACCACAAGGTGTACAATTTGACCAAGTTTGTGGAGGAATATCCTGGGGGGTTGGGGGGAAGCAGTGTTAAGGCAACAAGCTGGAGGGATGCTACTGAAAACTTTGAGGGTCAGGCACTCTACAGATGCTAGAGAATTGTCTAAAACATATATCATTGGGGATCTTCATCCAGATGAAAGATCAAAGATAACCAAGCCTTTGGAAACTCTCATTACTACTGTTGATTCTAATTCCAGCTGGTGACCAACTGGGTGATCCCAGCCATCTTAGCACTGAGGGTAGCCCTGATGTATCACCTCTACACAGTGGAAGATCAAACATTCTCAGAAGTCAATGAGAGAAAAGACTGCTTTGGACCAGGGAGAAAGAAGCCAGTGTTAACTGCTTCAACTAACAGAAGCCCTCACCTGAAAAATAATTTTAATATACCTGTTTCCCTTTTCTCCTACCTTAGAACCAAACCAAAAAGAATTCTAATTTTTCTACTCCTGAGCTCTTAGAATGTGCCTCTTTGTTCATCAACTTTTTTTTTTTTTTTTTGATGTCCAATCACTACATAATTTACTTACCGTAGGCATGATCTTTTAAAAAATATATCTGGCTTTTAAAATATTAAAAAAAAGCGACCATACCATTTTGCATTCCTACTAGTGATGAATGAGAATTCCTGTTGCTCCACAACCTCACCAGGATTTGGTGTCAGTATTCTGGATTTTGGCCATTCTGATAGGTGTGTAGTGGTATCTCATTGTTTTTTAAGTTTATATTTCCCTGATGACATATGATGTGGGGCATCTTTTCATATGCTTACTTGCCATCTGCTTATCTTTGGTGAGGTGTCTGTTAAGACCTGAGGCTCATTTTAAAATTAGGTTGTGTATTTTCTTATTGTTGAGTTTTCAGAGTCTTTGTATATTTTGGATAGCAGTGCTTTATTAGATGTCTCTTTTGGAAATATTTTCTTTCAGTCTGTGGTTTGTCTTCTCATTCTCTTGACATTGTCTTTCACAGAGCAAAAGTTTTTAATTTTAATCAAGTCTAGCCTGTCCATTTTTTCTTTCATGGATTATGCCTATGATGTTGTGACAGAAAAGTTATCACCATACCCAAGGTCATCTATGTTTTCTCCTATGTTATCTTCTAGGAATATTATAGTTTTGTGTTTTACATTTAACTCTGTGATCAACTTTAAGTTAAATTTTGTGAAAATAATGTAATGTTGTGTGTCAGCTATATTAAAATTAAATTATGATTTTTTAGTGAAGGGTGTAATGTCTGTGTCTAGATTAATTTTTTTTTTTGCATATGGATGTCTTGCTCTAGCATTATTTATTGAAAAGACTATCTTTGCTCCATTGTATTGCCTTTGCTTTTTTTATTGAAGATTGGTTAACAATATTTTGATTTTGCTTTTTTTTTAGATTTTTTTTATTATGTTATGTTAATCACCATACATCACATCATTAGTTTTTGATGTAGTGTTCCATGATTCATTGTTTGCATATAACATCCAGTGCTCCATGCAGAATGTGCCCTCTTTAGCACCCATCACCAGGCTAACCCATCCCCCCCACCCCCCTCCCCTCTAGAACCCGCAGTTTGTTTCTCAGAGTCCATCATCTCTCATGGTTCATCTCCCCCTCCGATTCCCCCCCTTCATTCTTCCCCTCCTGCTATCTTCTTCTTCTTCTTCTTCTGTTTTTTTAACATATAATGTATTATTTGCTTCAGAGGTACAGATCTGTGATTCAACAGTCTTGCACACTTCACAGCGCTCACCATAGCACATACCCTCCCCAACGTCTATCACCCAGCCACCCCATCTCTCCCACTCCCCACCACTCCAGCAACTCTCAGTTTGTTTCCTGAGATTAAGAATTCCTCATATCAGTGAGGTCATATGATTAATGTCTTTCTCTGATTGACTTATTTTCCTCAGCATAATACCCTCCAGTTCCATCCACATTTTTGCAAATGGCAAGATTTCATTCTTTTTGATGGTTTATGTGGTTCTATTTTTGGGCTCTCTATTCTATTCCATTGATCTATTTGTCTTTCTTTTGCTAATACCACACTATCTTGATTACTGTAGATTTTTAGTGATTCTTGAGGTTGGGTAGCATCAGTCTTCAAACTTTTCTCTTCTCCTTCAATAGTATATTGGCTACTCTGAGTCTTTAGCCTCTCCATATAAATTTTAGAATCCGTTTGTTATCAACAAACAAAATAACTTGAGATTTGGATTGGGATTGTATTGAATCTATAGATCAAGTTGAGAAGAAGTGACATCTTTACAATATTGAGTCTTCCTATCCATGAACATGGAATACCTCACCATTTATTTAGTTCTTTGAATTTGTTCATCAGAGATTTGATTATCCTCATAGAGATCTTGTACATATTTTGAAAGATTTATACTATGTATTTAATATTTTTGAGTGTAAATGTAAATGGTACTGTTATTAGTTTCAAATTCCACTTGTTCAGTGCTCTTATATAGGAAAGCAATTAATTGTCATTTGTATATTAACCTTGAACCTTCAAACTTTGCTATAATTACTATTAATTCCAGGAGGGTTTTTTGGTTAATTCTTTCAGATTTTCTACATAGAGAAACATGTCTTTTGCAAACAAAGAGTTATATTACTTCCTTCCCAGTATGTATATTTTATTACCTTTTCTTGCCTTATTGCATTAACAAGGACTAAGAAGTGGTGAGAGGGAATATCCTTACCTTATATCTGATCTTAGTGAGAAAGATTAGTGGAAAAGATTCTCATAATTAAGTATGATGTTAGTTGAGTGTTTTTGTGAACATTTTTTATCAAGTTGAAAAAGTTCCCATATTCCTAATTTACTAAGAATTTTTATCATGAATAGGTATTGATTTTTGTTAAATGGTTTCCTCCATCTAATGATTTTTCTATTTTAGTCTGTTGATGTAATGGATTATAATTAATTGATGATTAATTGATGAAACAATCTTGAATACCTGACATAAATCCCACTTTGTCTTTGCATATAATTCTTTTTATACCTCGTTGGATTTGATTTGGTAATTTTTGTTGAAGATATTTGCATCTGTGTTCATGAGAGATATTGGTATGTAGTTTCCTTTTCTTGTAATGTCTTTCTCTTGTTTTTGGTATTAGGGTAATGCTGGCTCCAAAGGTTGAGTTATAAAATATTTCCTCTGTGTCTATGTTCTGAAAAAGATTGTAGAGAAATGATACCTCATATTTTCAACCTTCATTTTTTTTCTTTCTTGTTTTAGATTTCCAGGGTATCAAAGATAAATTTATGCTAGTTAGTTAATATATGTTGATAAGTGAAAGTGTGCTGGATGTCTATCCCTCCAAGATAATTTGTACAGATTACCAAAAGTCTATTTTATACAATGCTGCACATAAAAAAGACAATTTTACTTCAGATTTGGGTTTTAGGGGGACAGGAACAGAGGGGGGAGAATTATGGCAGCCAGCAGAAGAAGTTTTGGTATATGACTTCTTTTCTGATATAATCCACATCTTATTTCAGCATGTTGCTTAACTTATTTGGCTGGTTTTGGGCCCACTGACATACATCACTGGAGCCTCTTGAATCTGTTATGACTAAATATACCTTTTAATCTGTGTTTCAAAGGTATTTATGTATGTTTCTTTCTTTAGAATCTTCATTTAAAAATTGATGGTATCCTTTTTCCTGTCTTAGCCTGTAATCAAAACTATTGGTGGAAAAGATTGAAAAACTGTCAATCTAAAAGCCATAATTCCTATTTACAGAAATAGAGTGAGTCTTTTGCAGTTTTGTGATTTCTTTGTGGAAGTAAATAGAGTGCTCTGTGAAGATTATTCATATTGTACCGCAAAAATGCAAAAAATAAAACCTCTAATAATCTGAAGGAATGACAGTTAATTAGCAAATATTTACATTTAATACTAAAAAAAGAATTATCCCCATATAGATAATCTGTACCTTCTATATAATTTACTCTATTGTTGAATATTTTCAGGAGAGCTTGGCATTTTAGCTTCATTAAATGCATCCATTGTTAGGAATTTCCTGAGTACATGTATAAAAATATACCTGACATATATTTGATAAAATAAATGAACACTATTATTTCTAATTCATATAAATAAAAGAACTTATTTTGTTCATGATTTTACAAAGACTCCAACTTGTTTAGAAATCATTTCTTATAGAAATATTTGTAATTACTTTTCAACTTTCAGAGCAAAGCATTTTCCAAAAACTTAAATCTTTATTTTCAATATCTTGTAAAATATAATAGTAACTTCATGGAAACAGGCTTGTTTCCTTTCTTTTTTGGGTATGGTCTTATTATTTCTTACAGGATTGATAATACAACCATTTGGATAATATAGATCTTTTCAAACTTGATTTCTGAATATGCTCGTTGATTGAAATAAAGACTTCCCCCATCAGTTTATCTACACAACAGCATTAGTTCTATTTTATAGGATACTTGTGTCTGACATGAAGCAAGTATTCAACACACTTGCTGAATCAATAAATAAATGCCTATGCTTGCCATGAACTCTCTCCTCAGATCCAGTGGCCCAGTATTTTCTTTGACTTAGTAGAGAAATTGAAGAATAACATTTTAAAAATCTCTGGATTTGAGCCCTACTAGTGCAAGATTTGGAAGGTCAACCCCACATCTTCTTGCAGTGAAGCTCTGCTCTGTCAGGTGGCCCAGGGATACAAGTGCTCCTATCTTATTGCTTCCCCATCCCTTAAAGCAGTACCATTGACCCTTGAACAATGGGTTTGAACTGCCTGAGTCTACTTATACTTGGAATCTTACAATACAGTACTATAAATGTATTTTCTCTTTCTTATGATTTTCTTAATAAACATTTTCTCTTCCCTAGCTTAATTTATTGTAAGAATACAGCATATAATACATTCAACATACAAAATATGTATTAATCAACTGTTGATGATATCAACATCAGAACATACAGGTGCCTGTAATCCTTCACATTGTTTAAGGGTCAACTGTACTTCTCAAATTTCAGTGTGTATATAAATCACCTAGGAGTCATGTTAAAATGCAAATTCTGGGGATGGGAAAAGATGGTGGAGGCATATGGGACCCTATTTCAACCGGTCCCCTGAATTGAGCTGGATATCTACCAGACCACTCTGAACACCCATGAAATCAGCCTGAGATGTAAGACACACCTGGGTCTCTACAAATAGAATATCCCCAGTGGCTGGTTTCGAGGTATGAAGTGGGGAGCCGTGATTCTGTGGCCAGATACCAGAAGATAAACATAAGGGGGAGGGAGCCTCTGGGATCCTGCACTGTGGGAGCGCAAAAGCCTCCCACGCTGCAGACGGAGCATAGACTCGCAGACCAGTAGCAGTGGGGAAAGGACGTTAGGGCAGCCCCTTGGACTGAAACCTGTAGCTATGTGGGTGTGTGTGCGATTTGGGGGAAGCTGGCAGTTTTAGAAGCACAAAGGGCAGAGACATGCCCCGAGGTGAGGTGAGGTGAGGACTGGGAGTGCTGCTGTGGGACACACAACCCAGGATTCTGCAGTTTTAGCAGCACAGACAAAAACGGAGACAGTGTGGCCTGGAGAGCTCACCAAAGAACAGACTGCGATCTCTCTGTTCTGAGGCAGAGGTTTGGAAATGGTCACTTCTGCTCTTACTCCTGGAAGAAGCACAATAAGCCATCAGGGAAAGCTGCCAGAGAACAAAAGCCCCCCAAATCAGGTTTCACTGAACCCATCCCCCCTCCCCAAGAGGGGGCAGGACAACTCTGCCCAAACAAGGTTGCCTTTGAGTAACAGCACAGCAGGCCCCTCCCCCAAGAAGACAGGCTGGAAGAACAAGAGGCCGGCGACCCTAAGGTCCCTATAAAATAGGTGCATTTTGCTTGGGTTGTGGTCAATAATTTGGACTCTGTACATTCCCTCAACCACCCCTCAACAGAATGACTAAGAGGAGGAACCCCCAAAATAGGAAAGACTCACAGACTGTGACCTCTGCCACAGATTTACAAATGGATACAGATATAATTAAGATGTCAGAAATGGAATTCAAGATAGTAGTTGTGAAGACAATAGCTAGAATGGAGAAATCGATTAATGGCAACATAGTCTCTAAGGCCCTCTAAAGGCAGAAATGAGAGCTGATCTGGCAGAACTTAAAAATGCTATCAATGAGATCCAATCTAATCTAGATCCTCTAACAGCTAGGGTAAACCAGGCAGAAGAACAAATTAGTGATCTAGAAGACAAACTGATAGAAAAGAAGGAACAGGAGGAGGCCTGGAACAAACAGCTTAAAATCCGTG
The DNA here is from genome assembly GCF_011800145.1 of Mirounga leonina. Taxonomy (NCBI): domain Eukaryota; kingdom Metazoa; phylum Chordata; class Mammalia; order Carnivora; family Phocidae; genus Mirounga; species Mirounga leonina. Next base: position 3,252,627 of record NW_023270702.1, read on the forward strand.
AAAACAGAATTAGAGAAATAAGTGATGCCATGAAACGTTCCAATGTCAGAATTATTGGGATCCCTGAAGGAATGGAGAGAGAGAGAGGACTAGAAGATATATTTGAGCAAATCGTCACTGAGAACTTCCTTAACCTGGGGAATGAAACAAACACTCATGTCTTAGAGGCAGAGAGGACCCCTCCCAAGATCAAGGAAAACAGAACAATGCCCTGGTATATAATAGTAAAACTCACAAATCTTAGAACCAAGGAAACCATCTTAAGGGCAGTTAGGGGGAAGAGATTCCTTACGTACAGAGGGAGGAACATCAGAATAACATCAGACCTATCCACAGAGACCTGGCAAGGCAGAAAGGGCTGGCAAGACATATTCAGGGTACTAAATGAGAAGAACATGCAGCCAAGAATACTTTATCTGGCAAGGCTGTCATTTAGAATGGATGGGGAGATGCAGAGATTCCAAGACCAGCAGAAACGGAAAGAATATGTGACCGCTAAGCTGGCCCTGCAAGAATTATTAAGGGGAGTTCTATAAAAGGAGAAAGACCCCAAGAAAGATATGGAACAGAAATTTCAGAGACAATCTATAGAAACAAGGACTTCACAGGCAACATGATGACAATAAAATCTTAGCTTTCAATAATCACTCTCAATGTGAATGGCCTAAATGCTCCCATAAAATGACACAGGGTTGCAGATTGGATAAAAGACAGGACCCATCCATATGTTGTCTACAAGAGACTCATTTTGAACCTAAAGATATATCTGGACTGAAAATGAAGGGATGGAGAACCATCTTTTATGCCAATGGACCTCAAAAGAAAGGTGGGGTAGCAATTCTCATATCAGACAAATTAGATTTTAAGCTAAACACTGTATTAGAGACACAGAAGGAAACTATATCATTCTTAAAGGGACTAGCCAACAAGAAGATCTAACAATTGTAAATATCTATGCTCCCAACATGGGAGCAGCCAACTACATAAGCCAACTGTTAACCAAAATAAAGAGACATATTGATAATAATATGTTAATTGTAGAACACCTCCATACTCCACTCTCAGCAATGGACAGATCATCTAAGCAGAAAATGAACAAAGAAACAAGAGCTTTGAATGACACACTAGACCAGATGGACCTCATAGATATATACAGAACATTCCACCCTAAAACAACAAAATACTTATTCTTCTTGAGTGCACACAGAATTTTCTCCAGAATAGACCACATACTGGGTCACAAATCAGGTCTCAACTGATACCAAAAGATTGAGATTATCCTCTGCATATTCTCAGACCATAATGCTTTAAAACTGGAACTCAATCACAAGAAAAAATTTGGAAGAAATTCAAACACTTGGAAGCTAAAGACCACTCTGCTTAAGAAAGTTTGGGTCAACCAGGAAATCAAAGAAGAACTTAAACAATTCATGGAAACCAATGAGAATGAAAACACATCAGTCCAAAACCTATGGGATACTGCAAGGCTGTCCTAAGGGGAAAATACGTAGCCATCCAAGCCTCACTCAAAAAAACAGAAAAATCCCAAATTCACCAACTAACTTTACACCTTACAGAACTGGAGAAAAAACAACAAATGTTGCCTAAGCCATGCGTTAGAAGAGAAATAATTAAGATTAGAGCAGAGATCAATGAATTAAAAACCAGAAATACAGTAGAGCAGATCAATGAAACTAGAAGCTGGTTCTTTGAAAGAATTAATAAGATTGATAAACCATGGGCCAGACTTATCCAAAAGAAAAGAGAAAAGACCCAAATTAATAAAATTATGAATGAAAGGGGAGAGATCATGACTAACACCCAGGAAATAGAAACAATTATTAGAAACTATCAACAACTATATGCCAGTAAATTAAACAACCTGGACGAAATGGATGCCTTCCTGGAAACCTATAAACTACCAAGACTGAAACAGCAAGAAATTGACAACCTGAATAGGCCAATAACCAGTAACGGGATTGAAGCAGTGAGCAAAAACCTCCCCAAAAAACAAGAGTCCAGGCCTGTTGGATTCCCTGGGGAATTCTACCAAACATTCAAAGAAGAAATAATACCTATTCTCCTGAAGCTGTTTCAAAATAATAGAAACAGAAGGAAAGCTTCCAGACTCATTCGATGAGGCCAGCATTACCTTGATCCCCAAACCAGGTAAAGACCCCATCAAAAAGAAGAATTTCAGACTAATATCCCTGATGAATATGGATGCCAAAATTCTCAACAAAATCCTAGCTAATAGGATCCAACAGTACATTCAAAGGACCACTACATCAAACACTAATGATGTATTGTATGGTGACTAACATAACGTAATAAAATTAAATTAAATTAAAAAAATAAAATAAAGGGATCATGCACCATGACCTAGTGGGATTTATCCCTGGGATGCAAGGGTGGTTCTACATTCACAAATCAATGTGATAGAACATCTTAATAAGAGGAGAGAGAAGAACCATATGGTCCTCTCAATTGATGCAGAAATAGCATTTGGCAAAACACAGCATCCTTTCCTGATTAAAACTCTCCAGAGTATAGGGATAGAGGGAATATTCCTCAAGTTCATAGACTCCATCTGTGAAAAACCCATAGTGAATATCATTCTCAATGGGGAAATGCTGAGAGGCTTTCCCTTAAGATCAGGAACATGACGAGGATGCCCACTCCCACCACTATTGTTCAACTTAGTACTAGAAGTCCTAGCAATAGCAGACAACAAAAAGAAATAAAAGGTGTTCAAATTGGCAAAGAAGAAGTCAAATTCTCTCTCTTCACAGATGACATGCTACTTTATGTGGAAACCCCAAAAGAATCCACCCCCAAATTACTAGAACTCATAGAGCAATTCAGTAATGTGGCAGGATACAAAATCAATGCACAGAAATCAGTTGCTTTCTTAAACACTAACAATGTAACTGTAGAAAGAGAAATTAGAGAATTGATTCCATTTACAATAGCACCAAAAACCATAAGGTACCTTGGAATAAACCTAACCAAGACTTAAAGGATCTATACTCTAGGAACTACAGAACACTCATGAAAGAAATTGAAGAAGACACAAAAAGATGGAAAAACATTCCATGCTCATGGATTGGAAGAATAAACATTGTTAAAATGTCTATGCTACCCAGAGCAATCTATACTTTCAATGCCATCCTGATCAAAATACCAATGGCATTTTTCAAAGTGCTGGAACAAACAATTCTAAAATTTGTATGGAATCAGAAAAGACCCTGAATTGCCAAGGAAATGTTGAAAAAGAAAAAAAGCTGGGAGCATCACGTTGCTTTATTCCAAGCTATATTACAAAGCTGTGATCACCAAGACAGCATGGTACTGGCACAAAAACAGACACATTGACCAGTAGAACAGAATAGAGAGCCCAGATATGACCCTCACCACTATGGTCAAATAATCTTGGACAAAGCAGGAAAAAATATGCAGTGGAAAAAAGACAGTCTCTTCAATAAATGGTGCTGGGAAAATTGGACAGCTATATACAGAAGAATGAAACTCCACCATTCTCTTACACCATAAACAAAGATAAACTCAAAATGGATGAAAGACCTCAATGTGAGACAGGAATCCATCAAAATCCTAGAGGAGAACATAGGCAGTAACCTCTTCGACATTGACCACAGCAACTCCTTTCAAGACACGTCTCCAAAGGCAAGGGAAACAAAAGTGAAAGTGAACTTTTGGGACTTCATCAAGATAAAAGCTTCTGCACAGCGAAGGAAACAGTTAACAAAACAAAGAGGCAACCCACAGAATGGGAGAAGATATTTGCAAATGACACTACAGACAAAGCGCTGATTTCCAAGATCTATAGAGAACTTCTCAAACTCAACACCCAAAAAACAAATTATCAAGTCAAAAAATGGGCAGAAGACATGAACAGACACTTCTCTGAAGAAGACATACAAATGGCTAACAGACACATGAAAAAATGTTCATCATCATTAGCCATCAGGGAAATTCAAATCAAAACCACACTGAGATACCACCTTACACCAGTGAGAATGGCAAAAATTGACAAGGCAAGAAACAATAAATGTTGGAGAGGTTGTGGAGAAAGGGGAACCCTCTTACACTGTTGATGGGAATGCAAGTTGGTACAGCCACTTTGGAAAACAGTGTGGAGCTTCCTCAAAAAATTAAAAATAGAGCTACCCTATGACCCAGCAATTGCACTACTGGGTATTTACCCCAAGGACACAGATGTAGTGAAAAGAAGAGCCATATGTACCCCAATGTTCATAGCAGCAATGTCCACAATAGCCAAACTGTGGAAAGAGCTGAGATGCCCTTGAACAGACAAATGGATAAAGAAGATGTGGTCCATATATACAATGGAATACTACTCAGCCATCAGAAAGGATGAATACCCAACTTTTATATCAACGTGGATGGGACTGGAGGAGATTATGCTAAGTGAAAGAAGTCAAGCAGAGAAAGTCAATTATCACATGCTTTCACTTATTTGTGGAACACAAGGAATAGCATGGAGGACATTAGGAGAAGGAAGGGAAAGATGAAGGGGGGGAAATCGGAGGAGGGGATGAACCATGAGAAACAAACTGAGGGTTTTAGAGGGAAGGGGGTGGGGGGGATGATTTAGCCCGGTGATGGGAATTAAGGACGGCATGTATTGCACGGAGCACTGGGTGTTATACACAAACAATGAATCATGGAACAGTACATCAAAAACTAATGATGTACTGTATGGTGACTAACATAACATAATAAAAAAAATAAAATGCAAATTCTCTTGTTTGTTTACCAGTTGTATGCCTATCATCTTTTGTTTTGTCAGATACTTTATGTTTTTGTCTTAATGCAGGATGAGAGCCTGCTGGAGCTTGTTATTTCAATTTACTTACTTAAAATATGAACAATCAATAAAGCATAAATAGCTACATTTATTTCCCTTGGTGCACATTTCAATCCTTGATTGATAATGAAACATTAAATTGTCTCATTTGGTTGTCGTGAGTATAATTGAATGCCATTAATGGTTAGTGAATCTGGTCTGTGTGCTGTCCTTCAGGGCCTGTTAGAATAGGCTTATTATATACTATTTCAAATCCCCCTTTGTGCTTTACTTATTAAACTGAACTGTATTCTTCCGTTCTTCAAGGCTTTGGTATTTTGTCAGTATCTTTGCCTCTATAATAATCCTTTCTTCCATATTCTGAGCTGACTGCTAAGTTTATTATTTTATTTCCATTGCCTTTTAAATTGTTATCTGCTAGATTTTATAACTTCCCAGAGAAGAAAAGGAAATTAAACATGAACCATAGTGCCCTTGAACAAAATATGTGCTACTGTTATAGATTGAGTGAATAAATTCATACTGAAAAGTCTCTGTTAGAGTCTGGTTTACAATGAGATATCAACTCACTCTGGTCAGAGTGGCTAAAATTAACAATTCAGGAAACAACAAGTATTGGCAAAGATGTGGAGACTGTTGGTGGGAATGCAAACTGATGCAGCCACTCTGGAGAATAGTATGGAGGTTCCTCAAAAGGTTTAAAATAGAACTACCCTATGACTCAGCAATTACACTACTAGGTATTTATTCAGGGGACACAAAAATAGTGATTCAAAGGGGCACATGCACCCCAACATTTATAGCAGCAATGTCCACAATAACCAAAATATGGAAAGAGCCCAGATGTTCATTTACAGTTGAATGGATAAAGAAGATGTGGTATATATATATATATAATGGAATATGACTCAGCCATCAAAAAGAACGAAATCTTGCCATTTGCAATGACGTGGATGGAATTTGAGGGTATTATGCTAAGGGAAATAAGTCAGTCAGAGAAAGACAAATAGCATATGATTTCACTCATATGTTGAATTTAAGAAAGAAAACAGATGAACATGGAGAAAGGGAAGGAAAAATACAATAAGATAAAACCAGAGAGGGAGACAAACCGTAAGAGACTCTTAACTGTAGGAAACAAACAGCGTTGCTGGAGGGGAGGTTGGTGGGGGGAAGGGGTAATTGGGTGATGGGCATTAAGGAGGGCACTTGTTGTAATGAGCACTGGGTGTTATATGCAACTGATAAATCACTAAATTCTACCCCTGAAACTAATAATACACTATATGTTAACTAAATTGAATTTAAATTAAAAATTTAAAAAAGAGTCTGGTTTATTTGATTCCACATATTCTTGCTATACGAAATCAGATTAAAAAAAAATTTTTTTTTATTTACTTGAGAGAGGGAGAGACAGAGATAGCTAGAGAGAGAAACAAGCTGGGAGGAGAGGGAGAAGCAGGCTTCCCGCTGAGCAGGGAGCCTGATGCGGGGCTCGATCCCAGGACCCTGGGATCATGACCTGAGCCAAAGGCAGATGCTTAACTGCCTGAGCCACCCAGGCGCCCCAAAGTCAGATTTTTTAAAAAGGTATAATTTCTATTATCATAGGCAGTTTTACTCAGATGAATATTGTGTAGTAGAAAAGTGGCTTCTTGCACAGAGATTGTTACGGGAATTAAGGACGTTGGCCATGTAGATAACAGGGTGACAACTGTCTGTAAACAAACAACTGACCATAATGCAGTAGACTTACTTGTAGAGGTGAACTTATAATTGGTCTCTATTGTGGGAACTCAATTACTGCATGTATGCAGGTGTCCTTTAGGCCTCTGTTACATTTCTTCCCCTCTGAAATGGACTTCATGATAGTTTATTACCTGAATTTCCAACACTGGAACTGAAATGAGGCCATTCTAGGAATATGATGAAATTCGTAGAACTTCTTCAATAGAAATGTGCACATACAGTTACACTCAAATTTTTAAATTTAATTTTAGGCTATTTGTAGAACTCTAAGAATAGCAGGGAAAAGAAAGGGATGTAAAGACCAGGTTGAGTTAGAGAGGGGAAGATATCACTGGTGAGATAAAAGAAAAAAAAGAAAAATAATAAATAAGTTTAGTGTATAGACTGTGTTCTTCAGATTATTAGCTTCTAGCTATGCATAGTTACAGATAGATGATTTCCTTGGGAGTTCTAAAAAAATGACTTACCTCTTAAAGATCAGTGGCAAAGATGAAAAAAATGAAGGGAAGTTGGTGATATGTGCCAAGATAAATGTCCATACGCAAATGCAGCAGTCACACTTTAAAATTATATCTTAAAGAAATAAAAAAGTGTAGATTAAAAAATATATATGTATATGAATGTTCATTTCAGTGTTACAATGGCAAAAATGCGAGTCCTCTGAATTCAACAATAAAACATAGATCAACTAAATATGGCATGTTTTTGTCAATTACACTACTATGCAATCATGACAAATAATGTAGATCAATGCCTCTCAGATTTAATGTACATGTGAATCAGTGGTGTCCTAGTAAATATTTAGCAACTAGCTTTCTGGAAAAAATTTTGTGTGAAGTATTTGATGATTGCTGTGATACAAATATTCCACCACGGCTGATCTGATGCTACCAAAGTGATGCCACTGAATGCAGAGTTGGGAGGAGATGTGCACAACTGCCTCTCTTAAAATGCAAGCCCCCTCTAGCACACCACTGAATTATATATCACTTGTGGCCTTGTTTAAGTGCAGATTCTGATTCAGAAATTGTGGGAAAAAGCCTGAGACTTTTCATATCTAAAAAGCTCTTCGGTCCCGATGCAGGGGCTGTCCTGGGGACAATTGGAGCAGTGAGGTTGCGGAATAATATCTGTTGACAGAGAAAAAAAATATTTCCAATATATTACTATACGAAACTAAAACCTGAGAAAAAGTTGTGTAGATTGTTGTATTATATTTCCAGGATATATGTAGTATGGACACATTGTGTCATATGATATATTCATATATGTATATATAATGTTGATATGCCCAGTAAGTTGATAGTAAGTTGATAACTTATAGAAATGGAATAAAAAAGAAATTTTATTTTTTTTTCTCCTATGGACCCTTTAAAATTAATTTAGTAGATAAAGTTTCTCCCCCTGAATGTAAACTTAAAAACCAACTGTCTAAATTATAAAGTACAGTATTCATTTAGAAAATAGGATGTGAAGTTTTAATAATAAAAATTCTAAACTTTATTTAAACTTAAATATTATCCCCTCTTTCAGATAAGACAGTTGTCAGGTGGCCTACCTGCTTTTGGGAAGGGTACGTGGATGGTGTCTCCTCTTCCTTTTCTTGATCTGCAGTATGTCCAACCTTGAATTCATGCCCTTCCATGATGGGTGTATATGGGAGAAAGGAGAGAAAGAGGGCTAAGAAAGTTCTCACTGGAACTCCTAATGCTGTAAGCTGGCTATACCTCTAAGGGCCGGCAGATGTCTGGTGCATGACTCCTTTAAAGGAGCACATTGGTGGATTTCTCAGATCCTCATGTCTGGGGACTTCTTTACCTGCCATGCCTCACATGTGAATTACTATTCTGTGTATTCTTCTGGGAAGCTCTCTGCAACCCCTAAGAATCCTGAGTCCATCTCTAATTTCCTGTTACTGGGATCCATTTATGCTTTGAAAGACACAAGACAATCACATGGGGAATTTTCACTTATCTTTTGACTTGAGCAACTCAGAAATTTTGGGCCATGTCCCAGGCAGCAGTGGTTCACCGGGCTTCACCATCAGAGAAGTTGGCCTTTGATAAATCCCTAGATTTATCTAGGGGAATGTCAGACTCCAGTCCATCACACCCCCATTAGGGGTCACATATTAAACTCTCTCAGTAGTTCTATTGAAGCTTGTATCTCCTACTCCTTCATTGTTAAGCTTTAAGTATGGTTAGACATTCCTAATGCTTCTACCTTGGGTGTCAGTTGAACACCCAGAATTTCAATAGCTCTCTCCTCAAATCTTCTCTAGAAATCTTCTTTCTCCAGTTAGGGTTTCCTTCTGCATCCCTGATGTGGGTTGAGAGTTCTAAGAGCCTTGGAAGAATCCCAACCTTTCCCCTTTTTGTTTAAATTGATAAATTATACATTTGAGTATGACCCTTCCCTCTGATATAAAAGACCAATCCTGTTTTGGTCTTGATTGAAATTCACCTTTAGCAAACATATCACAAAAACAAAAGGATATGCCTCAAAAATACTGATACTTGTTGTGGTGAGGATATGGGTGTTTTCCTTGGAATTTGAATTTATTTTCATGTTTTTCTGTGATTACAGCACTTTTATTACCCCAAATATATTATTAAAAAGCACATATTTTTACATTTTTGGCTTTTAAAATCTGGCAATTAGTAAGTTTTTATAACTAGCTTTGTTTTTATTTCTTGTTCAATTTCGTGAATGCTGACCTAATTTTTGCCACAGGTAGGAAATTACATATACATATTATGTTTTTAAAGAGCCTATGTGATATCTGAAAGATACAGTGGAAGCTTAGAATTTTATATATTTGATGTTTCTTGTTGGAAGCAAATATTGCCTGATTTGCTAAAAGCGCTAAAAGCTCTATGTATCCTTTTGCTTGTCTGTTACCTTTGTCTTTTTGTGTACTACCTTCTCCAATTTATAAAAAAATGCAAAAAAAATTATACTTTCCCCCCTAGTTAATAGTGCAATGCCAAATTTCCACATGGTTGGGGAGATGATAGGGAACAGGGCCAGATATAAGGTATAGCTGTGTACAGAATGAATGAATGAATGAATGGATGGATGATGACATCTTGGCTGACAGGTGGAGCATACCTTGGTAATCCAGAAGGAAGTGATACTTGGAAAAACAGGCAAGGAGATATTTGGTGTCAAAATTCATTTTGTACCATGGATTTTAACCCCTGGGCTAGAGGTCAGGATCAGAACTCTAGTCCATAGGTATGGCTTTGGAAAGAAAAAAGTATCCAGGACCCTGGTTTTGCAGATGTTGTTCTGGGTATTTTATGGAATAAAGGATTCCAATTCACTTAATGTATAGAACTTAGAATAAAGCAAGTCTTTTCAATGTTTAATATCTGTGAAAAGACTGATATGAAGCAGTTCTGGGGACAAAAAAGGGAACAATGGAATATTCTAACTATTTGACTTCATATGCAAGAATGGAATATTCTAACTATTTGACTTCATATGCAAGATCAGGGCTGGGCCAGCAGTGAGGGTGATGGATGCTGAATCCTGAGTGTTGGATTGGTGTTTCTTAAATTCTACCTGGTGGAGGTTGGAATTAGTTTTAGAATTTCCTGCTTGGGACGAGGATGGTAGTGAGAGTTTGAGCTTGCAGGAGGAGGATGTGTGAAGATAGATGCTGGTGCTGAAAATAAATTAGGTTTGTGTTTCTCAGTATAATCCTGAAATTACCCGCATTTCAATCATTTTGGAGGCTTATCGAAAATGTAGATTATCAGTACCATATTGTCTTGATGATTATTGTAATAGAGCTTGAAGTCCAGAATTGTGATGCCACCAGCTTTGCTTTTCTTTTTCAACATTCCTCTGGCTACTCAGGGTCTTTTCTGGTTTCATACAAATTTTAGGATTATTTGTTCCATTTCTTTGAAAAAAGTGGATGGTATTTTGATAGGGATTGCATTAAATGTGTAGATTGCTCTAGGTAGCATTGACATCTTCACAATATTTGTTCTTCCAATCCATGAGCATGGAACATTTTTCCATTTCTTTGTGTCTTCCTCAATTTCTTTCATGAGTATTTTATAGTTTCCTGAGTACAGATTCTTTGCCTCTTTGGTTAGATTTATTCCTAGGTATCTTATGGTTTGGGGTGCAATTGTAAATGGGATCGACTCCTTAATTTCTCTTTCTTCTGTTTTGTTGTTGGTATATAGGAATGCCACTGATTTCTGTGCATTGATTTTCTATCCTGCCACTTTACTGAATTCCTGTATGAGTTCTTGCAGTTTTGGTGTGGAGTCTTTTGGGTTTTCCACATAAAGTATCATATCATCTGCAAATCAAAACCTCAATGAGATACTACCTCACACCAGTCAGAATGCCTAAAATTAACAAGTCAGGAAATGATAGATGTTGGCAGGGATGCAGAGAAAGGGGAACCCTCCTACACTGTTGGTGGGAATGCAAGCTAGTACAACCACTCTGGAAAACAGTATGGAGGTTCCTCAAAAAGTTGAAAATAGAGCTGCCCTATGACCCAGCAATTGCACTACTGGGTATTTACCCCAAAGATACAAATGTAGTGATCCAAAGGGGTATGTGCACCCTGATGTTTATAGCAATAGCCAAACTATGGAAAGAGCCAAGATGTCCATCCACAGATGAATGAATAAAGAAGATGTGGTATATATATGCAATGGAATATTATGCAGCCATCAAAAGGAATGAAATCTTGCCATTTGCAATGACGTGGATGAAACTGGAGGGTATTATGCTAAGCAAAATAAGTCAATCAGAGAAAGACATGTGTCATATGATCTCACTGATATGAGGCATTCTTTTTTTTTTTTTAAAGATTTTATTTATTTATTTGAGACAGAGAGAATGAGAGACAGAGAGCATGAGAGGGAGGAGGGTCAGAGGGAGAAGCAGACTCCCCGCCGAGCAGGGAGCCCGATGCGGGACTCGATCCCGGGACTCCAGGATCATGACCTGAGCCGAAGGCAGTCGCTTAACCAACTGAGCCACCCAGGCACCCGTGATATGAGGAATTCTTAATCTCAGGAAACAAACTGAGGGTTGCTGGAGTGGTGGGAGGTGGGAGGATGGGGTGGCTGGGTGATAGACATTGGGGAGGGTATGTGCTCTGGTGAGCGCTGTGAACTGTGTAAGACTGTTGAATCACAGACCTGTACCTCTGAAACAAATAATACATTATATGTTAAAAAAAAAAGAAGATAGTAGGAAGGGAGAAAGAAGGGGGGAATCGGAGGGGGGGGATGAACCATGAGAGACTATGGACTCTGAGAAACAAACTGAGGATTCTAGAGGGGAGGGAGGTAGGGGGATGGGTTAGCCTGGTGTGGGTATTAAAGAGGGCACGTACTGAATGGATCACTAGGTGTTCTACACAAACAATGAATCATGGAACACTACATCAAAAACTAATGATGTAATGTGTGGTGATTAACATAACATAACATAATAAAATAAAATAAAATAAAATAAAACAAAATAAAAAAAGAAAAAAAAAGAAAATGTAGATTATCATACTCTCTGAACTAATAGCCTGAGTGTATATCAAGGAATTTGCATGGCTCAGAAGCATCTTAAGTGGGATTCTCAATGCACCTTGGAGTCCAAGAACCACAAAAACAGAATGTGGCAAAGATCCAAGCTGAGCATTTGGCTTGGGATGCCATTTGCCTTTGTCTCTGCTGATAGTCTCAGACTTTAATATTCAGTTCAAATATTATCTCTTTTATTAAGCTATTTTCAGTTTTCCTAGAGGAAATGAATCACACAGTCTTTGATGCTTTCATGGCATGTTCCTTTATTGTGTTTTGGGTAATTAAATACCCTTAGAATGTAGTTTTTTATATATATGGGTCTACCTCTCTTTGGGTGGGGCAGTGTGCACAGTGGTGAATACCAATCAGCCTGGATTTAAAACTCATCTCTACCTCTCACCAGCTGTGTAACTTTAGCCAATCTCTTACATTAAAAAAAAAAATGCTTCACTTTCCTTATCTGTAAAATGGAGGTAGTTGCGAGAATTAAATGAGTTAGCACTTATAATGCACTTATAATGCTAAATAGTAAAACACTTAATAGTGTGGCATACCCTTATGCTCAAGGAATCTTTGCTATTATTATTTGCTGGGGAAGATTGCATGTTGTATTAATCTCTGTCAAGGACCCCAGTGTAGAAGTAGGCACTCCAGGAAATTGTTGAAATTGAATTGAATTCATCTTCCAAGGCAGTTATCAGGTTAGACAGGGCAGTGTTCAGGTGGGAAAACTCACGTGGCTCTCTGGAAAAAATACAAGAAAACATGCGATGTAATATTTATGAATTTTGCATTTGAGAGTGTGAAGGGATTTAATTAAACATTATATAAAGAGAAATCAGGGTGAGAGAATTTCCAGTTTTCAAAACAACTCTGAAGTATATTCAATATGGCTGTAGTGTGTGTCTTGTAGAATGCAACTGCTACATGCTAAATGATCCATGCCCTTTCTTATTTTTTAAAAGCAGAATGCTTGTTTAGAAATGCACCACATAAATGAATTCAGAACTATCAGGCAATGCCCCATTTCCCATATGGCTTTTAGGATTCTTATGGATGGGACCTTAATTTTCAAGTAACAGATATTTACTGAATAGTAATAAAAATATGAAAAAGTAAATAATCTGTAAGATAGTTGGGCTGTGCCTGATAATCAGATCTATGAGTATATGAATACTAAGGAAGGTTTTTCTTTTCTTTTTATTTACTTATTTATACTTCTGCCTCTTCCCATAAAGGATCTGTAGTCACTATATACATATTTTGATAAAAGGCAGGCTTTTCCAAACTTTTAAAAATCCAGCCTCAAAAAAGTAAGTAAATCCACTTATATTTTTATAACCCAATTACTGAAACTTAAAATCAAACTCTTTATTTTTGATATTATATTTATTGTACCTTGTCAGAAAGCTCAATATGAAATAATTTTAATATAATTACACATATATAATTGCCTATTATATATGAACATATTTTTATTTTATTTTTTTGAACACAAAGAGAAAAATAAGGCTATTATTTTCAACAATAAAATACACATGACTTTTTGATCAAGAATTATTGAGTGATCAGTTTTTAGGGGATTAGTGGATAATTCTGGCTTGATAGAGTATTTAGTTGGCAGAAACTTCATTCCAAAATTTGTAAAAAATTTCTATATTATTTAAAATTTTCTCTTTGCGTCATGTATAATACACATAGTTTGACAAGAATTGTGAGTAAAGGCACTTGAATTCTTATATTAAGATATTCTTTTAAGATGAAATTTTAAGACTTCAGGACATGAATCTATTAAAATGTGCTAAAGAAACTATATTAAAGTTTTAGCCTGTGCTGTGGTATGCAGGTGCAGGTGGCTCTGGTTTGTAGCAGAGGCTCTACCTTCTCAGAACAGTTCTATTTTCCAACAGTAATGCTCAAAGATAATTGATCCTCTCCACAGAAATCTCAAAACCATGTCTCAGTGTAAAGTACCAATATTCTCATTTCTAGCTTCCAATCATGATGGAGTAAAAGGGACCAGATTTAATCTCCTGTCTCTAACAATTTTAAAAATGGATAAATCATAGAATAACAATTTTTACATTGCACAACAGGCAGCAAAACACTAATCTCTGAGGGAAAGTAAACAAATTAGATGAGCCTCTGATTCTTCATATTACTACCTGGAGAGCATTTACGGGCTACCAAGCAGGAAAGGCAAACCCAAACAGAACCTGAAGATGTCTCTGAGTTGAAGAAACAGAGTTGAGAGATTGCAGGATTTCAAGGTAGCTAGAATTCACATGATAGAGTATCATGGAAGAGAGGGTCTCATAGAGATATATTCCAGACATCTTCAAAAGATTTATTCTCCCTGTGTTCAGCTGAGTATCAGCATTGCATATGTGTGAGGAAATTACCTAACATTAGAAAAGAACCACTGGAGGGGCACCTGGGTGGCTCAGTCGGTTAAGCGGCTGCTTTCGGCTCAGGTCATGATCCCAGGGTCCTGGGATCGAGCCCCACATTGGGCTCCCTGCTCAGTGGAGAGTCTGCTTCTCCCTCTCCCTCTGCCTGCCTCTCTGCCTACCTGTGCTCTCTCTCTATCTCTCTGTCAAATAAATAAATAAATAAAATCTTTAAAAAGAAAAGAAAAGAAAAGAACCACTGGAAAAGAGCTAGTGGAACAATACTTGGAGGTCACAGAGAGTTGGATAGTTATGTTCCCACCAGGCAAAAATACATAGCCATTAGTTAGAGTACTCAGAAGGGTAATGCCTCAGTGGTGGGGCAAAATTAGCCCTGCACCAAGGGCTGTCCTGTTCCTGATTAATAAAGCCTAAAATTGAGCCTCAAAGGGATAAAATTTTCCAAATAACTCAACTTTTCACTGAGTAAAACTCAAGAATACTTAAAGAGTATCTAGTAACCAACAAGGTAAAATTCATAATATCTGGCTTGCAAAGAAGCAGAAAAATATGACCCATAATGAAGAGAAAAATCAATCAGTAGAAACAGACCCAGAAATGATTTACATGGTAAAATTAATGGACAATAATTTTAAAACCATATTACAATTCTGTTCTATACATTCAAGAAGGTAAAGGAAAGCATGAGCATGTTAAGGAAACAAAAATAATATGTAAAAAGACCGCAATTAAACTTCTAAGAGAGAAAAAATACATGGTTTGGGATATATACATTGGGTTGGATTGACAGGAGGTTAGACACTACAGAAGAAAAGATTAATGAATGTGAAGACATTGCAACAGAAACTACTCAACACAGAGAAAAAAGACTAAAAAAAAAAAATGACAAAACATCAGCGAGCTGCAGAATAACTTAAGTTGGCCTAATATATGGGAAATTAGAATTCACAAGGGGGAGGAGAAAGAGGACAGGACAGAAAAAATATTTGTAGAAATAATGACTTAAAATTTTATTTTGAAACTGAAAATTGATAAAAGCTATAAGCCTATAGATCCAGTAAGTTTAACAAACCTTAAGCACAAGAAATGTAAAGAAAATTACCCCAGACACATTATAATCAAAATGCTTAAAAGTAGTGATAGAGTGAAAATCTAAAAAGTAGACAGAGGAAAACACATTATGTAAAGAGAAATAGTGTAAAGAATGATAGTGACTGTCAAAAATAATGCAAAGTAGAAGATAGTGGAGTGACATCTTTAAAGTATTGAAAGGAAAAAATATTGAGTTATTTGGAAAATGTTATCCCTTTGACTCCTATCAACCTAGATTGATATACTCATCAAAAATATCTTTGAAAGCAAAGGCAAAATAGACATCCTCAGATATATAAAAACTGAAAGAATTTAACTCAGAATTGCACTATAAGAAATGCATCAGATTTGCACTATAAGAAATACTAAACTATTGTAGTTTGTAGGTAGAAGGAAAAAGGCACCAGAGGGAAGTCTGAATTTTTACAAATAAATGAAGAATATTCAAAATAGTAAATATATATAGATATAAACGATGCAAAGGGAACCAGCTATCAAACACTGCTGCTGGGAATATAAAATGATGTAATAATTTTGGTATACAGTTGGAAGGTTCTTTTATAAGTTACATTTCACTTACTATTTGAACTACACATTCTATTCCTAGGTATTTATCCAAGAGAAAATAAAACACAATAAGACTTGTATATAAATGTTTATAGCATTTTTATTCAAAATAACTGAAACCTGAAAAGAACTCACATATCTATCAAAAGGTGAGGGGGTAAATAAATTGTGATGTATCCATGTAATGGATTTGAATAACAGTAAAATATAAATATCAAATAGTACTATAGTAATAAATAGGAATGAATTATTGATAAATGCAACACAATAGATGAATCTCAAGATTCATTTTTGCCTATCATAGGTTAAGTAGAGTACATGCTTTGTGATTTTATTTATATAAAATCCTATAAAATGCAAACTAATTTATATTGGCAGACCTCAGAGATATTGCAAGTTCAGTTCTAGACTACAACAATAATGTGAATATTACAATAACGTGAGTCAAATGATTTTTCTGATTTCCTAGTGCATAAAAAAGTATGTTTACATCATACTGTAGTCTATTAAATGTGCAATGGCATATGTCTAAAAAACCAATGTACATAACTTAATTTAAAAATAATTTGTTGCTAAAAAATGCTAACCATCATCTGAGTGCTAATGGAGATGTACAGTGAGATTAATATTGTTTTTGTGCCTGCTAACACAACATCCATTCTGCAGCCCACAGATCAAGGAGTCATTTTGACTTTGAAGTCTTATTTAAGAAATACGTTTGGTAAGGCTATAGCTGCCATAGACAGTGATTCCTCTGATGGATTTGGGCAAAGTAAAATGAAAACCTTGTGAAAAGGATTCACCATTCTAGATGCCAATTAAAGCATTCATGATTCTTGGGAAGAAGTCAAAATGTCAACAGTAACAAGTGTTTGGAAGAGGTTGATTATAACCCTCATGGATGATATTGAGGGGTTCAAGTCTTCAGTGAAGTAACTGCAGATATGGTGGAAGTTGCAAGAGAACTAGAAACAGAAATGGAGCGTGAAAAATTGCTACAATCTCATGATAAAATTTGAACAGATGAAGAATTGCTTCTAGTGGGTGAGCAGAGATGTTTCTTGAAATGGAATCCATTGGTGAAGATGCTGTAAAGATACTGAAATAACAACAAAGGATTTGGAATCTTACATAAACTTAGTTGATAAAGCAGTGGCAGGATTTGGGAGGATCGACTCTAAAAGATGTTCATGCTATTAAACAGGATTGCATGCTACAGAGAAATCATTCATGAAAGAAAGAGCCAATTAATATGGCAAAGTTCATCCCCTCCATCCCTCCCTCTTTCCTTCCCTTCCTTCCTTCCTTCCTTCCTTCCTTCCTTCCTTCCTTCCTTCCT
>NW_023270702.1:3270201-3434842 GCF_011800145.1 Mirounga leonina
CCTTCCTTCCTTCCTTCCTTCCTTCCTTCCTTCCTTCCTTCCTTCCTTCCTTCCTTCCTTCTTTCCTCTTCTCACTTCATTACCAATTTAGATTGAGGGAATAATATATATGGACACTCTTCTAGGTGCTAAGGATAAAGAAGTGAGTAAGTTAAGGTCTTTAGTTCCACTACATTTGCAGTGAAGAAGGACAACAAAGAAATAAAAAGGAAATGAGTGTCTTATAGTAAATCTGGTAAGGATAAATGCTAGGAAGAAAAATGAAGTAGAATAAAGGAATAGAGGTGATGGGACAGAACAGTGTTGATATATAGGACAGGAAAAATGAGTAAATGACTCTCCTTTACTGATCTTTGAGTAGAGCTCTCGTAAAGGGAGTGAGCCAGGCCAAAGGGTATTTCAGATATAGACTAGTAAGTACAGAGGTACTGAGGGTAGAGCTTATTAATGTGTTCAAAGAACAGCACCGGGTGACTTAAGTGGAGAGAACAAATTGGAAAGTGCTTAGAAAGAAGTTTGGAGACATTATAAGGGTCAGATATAGGGAATATTAAGGATTTTGAATTTGGCTCAAATTACTACTG
This sequence comes from Mirounga leonina, assembly GCF_011800145.1. NCBI lineage: Eukaryota > Metazoa > Chordata > Mammalia > Carnivora > Phocidae > Mirounga > Mirounga leonina. The sequence goes on from NW_023270702.1 coordinate 3,270,786, forward strand.
GGAGCCATTAGGGTGTTTTGAGTTACATTTTCTAACTCATAGTAGGTCTTTTGTAAAGAACAAGCCATATGGTAGCAAAAGTGGAAGCAACCAGATCATTTCAGAATAAAGTAATTTTAAGGCAAGAGATGATGGTGGATTGAAGTATATGGAAGTCATGGATATAGTAATAATTGGTAAGATTTGTATTTTGATGGTAGAACCACAAGTCTTGATAATGGATTGGATGTAAGCAAGAAAAATTAGTAGTAGCTTCCTGTTTTTGTCCTGAGCTACTGGGTGAATTGTGGTATCATTTACAGAGGTGGGAAGATTAGAGGAGGAGCAGGTTTTAGGAGAAAAATCAAAGTTCTGTTTGGGAGCTGCTAAATTTTTGATGTTTATTAGCCATTAAAGTAGGCAGTTGAATATGTGAATCTGGAGCTCAAGAGAGGTAAAGAACCTGGAGATATAGTGTGTAGATGCTATTTAAAGTGATAAAACTTGATGGTAACACTATTGTAAGGATCTCATTAGGAAAACGGAAACTAGGTATACGAGGAGATATAATTTAGGCAACTAATTATACACATGTTGGGGCTGACATAGCAAAAATGGGAACATAAAGAAACCCTAAAGTAGATGACTGCAGGAAGCAGCTGATCACTGAAAGCACTGGGAGAACAATAGGGGAGAGGTAGAGGCTCGGCGGAGAAATCCCTCAAATGCTCAAGGTTGAAGAACTTGGGTTATACTTACTTGTGCTATAACATCTTTATGAAAAAATAAACACAGGCAGATATTTGTCCCATTTATTTTTGAGGCATACAAGGGGACAGGTAAAATGCTTAATATATACAATTAGTAAAATTGATAAGTAGGATTTAACTCAAGCCTTCTGGTTTCCTTTTAGTGGCTCATATATTATAATAGGTCAAAATATATGGTGTAGAAACTATGAGATAAACTTTTTTATTGAAGTCAATATCAAGTGATATGCCTTTAAATAATGCATCCACTGCTGTTTTTCACAGCTAGTGATGTGTAGAATTCAGGGAAAATCTAGAGAGCAATCAAGATGCTACTAGAATGGGAAAATAATTTTTCATTGGAAGCATGGTGCATCTTTCTTCTAGCAAAATTTGTAGGCTATATTCCAAAGTCAATTCAGGGATTTTCTTCGTAAAGCAATGATTTTGTTCATTTAAATTATTTTATTTCAAAGTTGATTTACACTTTAAGGAATTATTTACAGTAAATATATATATATTTTTTTGTGGATCTACTATATGCTAAGAAAACATCTGTGGTGTAAAATCAAGGAATACTTACTTATGAGGCAGTTATGAATTGCGGTTTAAAAATTCATTTACAGAGAAACATACTCTCTCTTTTTCTATGGCTCCACTTTCTATTTAGTATCTCTGGGTAGTCAGAAAATTTTAAACTTAGTCTCTTGTATTTCCTGCTTCCTACCCCCAGATTAGTTTCAGAAACGTGTTATATCAAGACACTGGGAAATATGGGATGTCATTATTAAAGAAATATCTTAGTTTGAAGGTTACAGTTGATCTGTCATGGTTTGAGTGAGCATGGCCATTCTGATTTTGTGTCTTTAAGCTAATTTAGTGTAATGCTTGGGGAATCTTTCTAGAAGGCTGATCATGTTATGATGAGCCTGGATGTACCATATTGGCAAAACTCTTCCAGGTCTTTGCTATATTTTTCATAGAACTGCTGGAGAGTTCGGGGAGGAAATTTCCCTCCTTTCCCTTCTTCCCCATCCCAGGCCCCCAGTCAGGGATTTTTACTTTCTTATTTGGTGTTGGATTGGGTATAGGGGGCTAAATGATCTCTCTGGGTTTTGCCCAAAATATTTTGTTGATAGCTTGTGTTAGTTTTTCCTATTGCTGCTGTAACAAATGACCACAACATTAATGTCTTAAAACAGCACACATTTATTATTTACAGTTCTGGGCTAAAATCAAGGTGTTGGCAGGTCTGTGTTCATTCTGGGGCCTCTCAGGGAGAATTCATTTCCTTTCCTTTTCCAGTTTCCAGAGGCTGTCTTTAGCTGGTGTCTCCCCAGCCAGCAATCACATTATTTTAACTCTACTTCCATCCTCACATCTTTTTCTGACTCTTAGTCTCCTGTATCCCTCTTTTACTTCTAAGAACCCTCGTGATTACCTTGAGCCCACCTGGATGATCCAGAGTAATCTCCTCATCTCAAGATCCTTAATATAATAGTATTTGCAAAGTCCCTTTTGCCACGTAAGGGAACATATTCACAGGTTCTGGTGATTAGGACGTGGACATATTTGGGTGGTCATTATTCTGTCTATGACACAACTCAAAATTCCTGATCTATCTGGCACTTAGGCTTTTTGGAAAAGCCTGCGAGAAAAATAATGTTTTATTATTTATTTATTTAGTTGTTGTTTTGCTGTATATCATTCTGTTTGAATCTAATTCTTTGCTTGAATGAGAGGAAAGTAAAATACTGAGAGGAAAAACCCAACAGTAACAAGTCAGTATGGTAAATTTTTTTTAGTCACACAAGACATGCATATTAAAAAAACTTGATTAGATAAATGGAATGTTTAGTGGAAGCATAAGTATTTATTATCAAGTATCCTGTTATTTTCTGAAAGGGCACACTTCTGTTCTTTTTATTCATTGAAGACAATACTGATGATATGAGCCTCATACAAATTAATACACGTTAAATAAGAGGAATAAAGTGAGGTCTTATGGTTTCCTTTCCCGAATGTTGCATGAGTTATTTTTGCACCCCTGGGTTAAGGGAAAGTACTCATCTCCACTGGGATTTCATTGTCCTGATGCAAGCTGGACCTGTTGAAATGCTTGGAATGGAAAACACACTATTTAAGGGGGAAAAGGTAGGAGTTGTTGTCTGGCATATCCCACCCCCAGTCCATCTCTTACGACAATATTGCCTCCCCCAATCAACATGTATTTTATGCACAACTAGGTCAAGTTCCTAAAGCTGCCAACCTCCCTCTCTTCAAGGTTAGGTAGGCGTGTTCTGTTTTCTACTGGTGCAATCATTTGGCTGACATTTTTTTTCCCTCCTTTGGCCTGGAGGACAGTATAACACACAGGGAAGCCCTTACTAAATTCACTTAACAAGCCTCAAATGATAGCCAACAAAGCCTGTCCTTACTGAAGACTGAAATGTCTCTGAGAAAAGCTGCCTTCCAAGTTAGAATGTCCTTGGACATTATTACTGCCTCAAAAGGAGGCACTTGTGCCATTATCCAAACAGAATGTGTGTTCATACCTGATAAATCTGCTAATGTATCATCTTTACTAAATCACCCAAGAACACAAGTGAACATCCTGAATGCTCCAACCCCAAGCCTAGGGACTTAATAAATTAATGGTTAGTTAGGATCATGGGGCTCCTGGTGGAAAAAATAGTTATTTTGGCATCATTATCTTGATCTATGTTTTCTCTTGCCTGTGCCCCTATTTTGCTATATTATCTGCCTCATTTGGCAGAGAGATGCCAAATGAGCTACCTCCATCGTAGTGTAACTCCTTGCTGACCACTCAGGGCACACTGCAGAAGAAGGGAGAATGTAAGATTATAAGAGCCAACAGGAGGGTTGTAGTGTTGGAGGAGGTTATTGAGAGTACATGACTGCCAGTTGACCTGTAAGCTGGACCTGGGCAATCCAAGGTTTGTTAACTCCTCCCCTGTCTTCGGAATGTACGTCTGCCAACCCATTCCCACTCTAGGGACTGTTTTAAGGGTAAGAGGGTAATGTGTTGTTGGACTGAATATATGACTGAACTCAGTTAAGGCCTCTACATAAACTTTTAAGATTCTGGCGGGCGGATGTGGAGACCTATTGGTTTGTGTCTTGTGGCTGTCCAAGATAAGCCTCTTCTGTAAGTTTATTAAAACTGTCAACTACCAATCTGGAGTGGACTGGCTCTTTCTTCAGTCCTTCCTTGCCCTCTGTGTATGCGGCCCAGTTTGTAAACCAACATTTGCATTTCCCTGACGATTAGTGATGTTGAGCACATTTTCATCCACCTGTTGGCCATCTCTATGTCTTTTTTTTTTTTTTTTTTTTGCCATCTGTATGTCTTTAGAAAATGTCTAGTCATATCTCCTGGCTAGCTTTTAACTGTTTTTTTAGTTTATTTGTTTGTTTGGTATTGAGTTGTATGAGTTCTTTATATATTTTGGATATTATCCCCTTATTAGATGCATGATTTGCAAATACTTTCTATTTAGTAAGTTGCTTTTTCATTTTGTTGATGGTTTCCTTTGCTGTGCAGAAGCTTTTTAGGTCGATGTAGTTCCATGTGTTTATTTTTTATTTTGCTGCCTTTGCTTTTGGAGTAAGATCCAAAAAAATCATCACCAAGCATGATGTCAAGGAGCTTACCACCTGTTTTCTTCCAGGAATTTTATTGTTTCAAGTCTTACATTCAAGTCTTTAATTCATTTTGAAATACTTTCTGTGTATGTTGTAAGATAGTTTCATTCTTTTGCATGTGGCTGTCCAGTTTTCCCAACACTATTTATTGAAGAGACTGTTCTTCCCCATTGTATATTCTTGGCTCCTTTGCTGTAGATTAGTTGGCCATATAAGTGTGGGTTTATTTCTGGGCTCTCTATTCTATTCCATTGATCTATGTGTCTGTTTTTATGCCAGTATCATACCGTTTTGATTATGATAGCTTTGTAATAGAGTTTGAAATCAGGGAGTATGATACCTCCAACTTTCTTCTTTCTCAAGATTGTTTTTCACTATTCAGGGTCTTTTGTGATTCCATACAGATTTTAAGATTGTACTATGTCTGTGAAAAATGCCATTGAAATTTTGATAGGGATTGCATTGAACCTGTAGACTGGGTAGTATGCACATTTTAACAAAATTAATTCCTCCAATCTGTGAGCATGGAAAAATCTTTCCACTCACCTGTATCTTCTTCACTTTCATCAATGCCTTATGGTTTTCAGTAGAAATTAATATAGCTACTGCTTTATTTTGATTAGTTTTTGCATGGTATATTTTTCTCCATCCATTTACTTTAAATCTATATGTGTCTTTTTATTTAAAGTGGGTTTTTGTAGACAACATATATTTGAGTCTTGCTTTTTGGTCCACTCTGACAATCTCACTTTTAACTGGTTCATGTAGATCAGAGATGTATAAAGTGATTACACAAAGTTATGTTTAAAGTAATATAATTGGATTCATATCTACCATATTCATTCCTGTTTTCTATATGTTCCCCTGTTCTTTGTTTCTATTTTTGTATTCTAGTCTTTTTCTGTCTTTTGTGGTTTTAATTAAGCATTTTATATGATTTCATTTTCTTTCCTTTCTTAGCATATTGTTTATATATATATTTTTACTTTATTTGACTGGTTACTCTAGAATTTACAATATATATTGCAGCAAATCCATGTCCACTTTCAAATAACCCTTCATGGGTAGTGTAAGTACCTTACAATAACAAAATAGTCCTAATTCATTCCTCTCATCCCTTGCTTGTATCATTGCTATCATTCATTAGACTTATACATAAGTGTGTATATTTATACATACGCATGATAATAAACCTAAGCATACATAATAAAATATATTTTTGGCATTATTATCTTGGAAAAACTGTTATCTATTAGGTCAACTAAAATAAGAAAAATAGAAGTTTTTACTTTGCTTTCACTTATTTCTTCTTTGATACTCTTACTTGTTTTATGGATATCCAAGCTTCTGACCTGTATTATTTTCCTTCTCTCTAAGGAACTTTTAACATTTCTTTCAAGGCAGGTGTAATGGCAACATATTTCCTCAATATTATTTTGTCTGAGAAAGACTTTTATTTCTCCTTCATGTTGAATGATAATTCCACAGGGTACAGAATTCTAGGTTGTTGGTTTTTTTCTATGAGCACTATATATATTTCACTTCACTCTTCTTGCTTGTATGGTTTTTGAGAAGTTGGATGTAATTCCTATCTTTGTTCTTCTATAGATAAAATGTTTTTTCCTTTGGCTTCTTTCAAGATTTTTTTGATTTTTTATACTTGGAAAATTATATGCCTATATTTAAATTTTTTGGTGTTTATTCTGCTTGCTGTTCTCTGAGCTCCTGGATCTGTGCTTTGGTGTGTGAGATTAATTTGGGGGAAATTATCAGTCATTATTGTTTTAAATATTTCTTCTGTTCCTTTTTTATCCTTCTAGTACTCCAATTATGCACATGTTATAACTTTTATAATTATCTAATAGTGCTTTATGTTCTTTTTTTCCAGACTTTGTTCTCTTTGCTTTTCAGTTTTTGAGGATTCTATTGATATATCTTCTAGGTTGGAGATTGTTTTCTCATCTGTGTCCATTATACTACTAAGTCCATCAAAGACGTTCTTCCTTTCTGTTACAGTTTTTTTTTTTTTTTTAAACTCTAGAAATTCTTTTTGGTTCTTAGGATTTCCATCTCTCTGCTTACATTGCCCATCTGTTTGTGCACACTGTCTACTTTATCAATTGGAGCCCTTAACATGTAAATCATAGTTGTTTTAATTTCCCAGTCTGATAATTACAACATCCCTGACATGGCTAATTCTGATGTTTGTGTTGTCTCTTCAAACTGTGTTTTTTTGCCATTTGATAAGACTTGTGATTTTCTTTAATAGGCAGACATCATACACTGGGTAAAAGGAACTGCTGTAAATAGACCTTGTAGTGGTGAGGTATATGAGGAGAGGAAGTGTTCCATAGTGTTATGATTAAGTCTCAGTCTTTTATTGAGCCTATGCCTCTGGACTGTAAACTTCACCTTGTGAAGAGTTCCCCTGTCCCTGCCAGAAGCCCAGGGGATTTTTCTCCCATATTTACTGTGGGAGTCTGGCCCGGGTCTCACAAAACTGTGGGGTTCCCCAATGGTTGGGTTCTCCTGGAATTTTTTTTTAAAAGATTTTATTTATTTATTTGACAGAGAGAGACACAGAGAGAGAGGGAATAAAAGCAGGGGGAGTGGGAGAGGGAGATGCAGGCTTCCTGCCGAGCAGGGAGCCCGATGGGGGGCTTGATCCCTGGACCTGGAATCATGACCTGAGCCGAAGGCAGACGCTTAACGACTGAGCCACCCAGGTGCCCCTCTCCTGGAATTTTTAACTCTCAGAGTTGTCTACTCTCAGCCTCCAGAAATTCATCAATTATAGTTCAGGTTTACTTATTCTGGCACTGGATCCCCCAAGGCTTTTGAACTGGTTCCCAAAGTTTCTGCTTTTGCATCTCTGCTCCTGTAAGTCATGATGACCTGTGTTTTTTCCTGCCTGTCTGTCCAGTCTTAGAGGCAGTGTTTTGCTCTGTGTTCTGCCCTCTCTTACAGATCAAAGAAAAGTTGCTGGTGTTTCAGTCTGTTCAACTTTTTTCTTGTTGTTTGGATGCAGTAGAGACTTTCAATGTCCTTATATGTGGAACAGGAAAATGGAAGTCCTTGTTACTGATTTCTAATTTAATTTCTTTGTGGTAAAAAAGCATACTCTTAAGATTTCAATCATTTTAAATTAATTGAGGTGTGTTTTATGGCTTAACATATGGTCTATCTTGATGAATTGTTCATGTGCACTTGAAAATAATGTGTATTGTGCATTTTTTGTGTTGGCTCCTATAAATGTGGTTGATCATGTTTTCCAGATCTTCTATATCCCTACTGAGTTTTTTCTTTTAATTGTTCTATTGATTACTGAGAGAGAGTATAAAAAGTTGCAACTATGGGGTGCCTGGGTGGCTCAGTCAGTTAAGCATCTGCATTTGGCTCAGGTCATGATCCCAGAGTCCCAGGATCGAGCCCCACGTCGGACTATCTGCTCAGTGGGTAGTCTGCTTCTCCCTCTCCCTCTGCCCCTCCGCCTGCTCCTTCTGTCTCTCTCTTGCTCTCTCTCTCTTTCAAGTAGATAAATAAAATCTTAAAAAAAAGTTGCAACTATGATTATGGATTTTTAAATTTCTCTCTTTAGTTCAGTCTATTTTTATTTCATGGATTTTCAAATTCTGTTGCATACACATTTAAGATTATTTTGTTTTCCTGATGAATTGGTCTTTTTAAGTTATAAAATGTTCCTCTTTATCTCTGATAATAGTTCTTGTCTTGAAATCTATCTTTTCAACCAAATATATATATCCTTATTTTAGCATTCTTATGTTTATATATCTTATATACATAATCCATCATTTTCATTTTTAAATCACTAATCTGTTTCTTTATATTTAAAGTGCATCTATTATAGATTTCAGATAGCTGGATCTTAATTTTTTATATAATCTGGCAATGTCTGCCTTTTAATGTATAGTCTGTTAAAATCTAATACAATTAAAAAAATAAAATCTAATACAATTATTTATCTGTTTAGGCTTAACCCTGCCAGTTTTCTATTAGTTTTCTATTTTTCTTTTTATCTCATCTATTTTTTATATCTCTGTTCCTCCTTTCCTGCCACCTTTTGGTTTAATCAGGTATTTTTAGGTTTTATTTTGCTATGTTTTTATTGACTTTTTGTCTATAGTTTTCTGCATTTATTTAGAGGTTGCACTAAGGTTTACAATATAGACATTTACCTTATCACATCTATTTGGAATTAAATTTATAGTACTTTGTGTTAAATATAAAAATCTTGCAACAATAAAGTTCTGTTTATATCCTATTCTTTGTGATGTTATTTCCATCTGAATTACATCTCTGTATGTTATACATCTCAAAGTATAGTATTGTAATATTTGCTTTAAACAGTCATATGTATTTTAAAGATGTAAAGAGATGTAAACAAAAATTACAGTTTTGTATTTACCATTCTGCTCTTTATTCCTTCCACTAGATCTAAGATTCCATCTAGGATAACTTCTTTTCAGGAAGAAGAATTTTCTTTAACAGTTTTTTGTACAACAGGTCTGCTGATAATTGTATGAATTTCCATTTACCTGAAAATATTTTCATTTTTTTGATGGATATTTTCCCTGCATGTAGAATTCCGGGCTGATGCATATTTTTTCTCCCTCATTTTTAAAATATTGAACCATTGTCTTCTGGTCTCCATTATTTCTTATTTAGAGTCAACCCTCATTTAAGTTATTGTTAGAAATATATACATGTAAATATGTATAATATCTGTTGCTATTTTCTGGCTACTTTCAAAATTTTCTCTTTATTTCGGTTTCCAACAGTTTGATTATGATGAACCAAGGTGTTGATTTCTTTGTATTTATCTGCTTGAGTTTAGCTTCTGTGTTTGTTTCTTTTTATGTTATTTATGAATTTGGAAAAATTGGGGCCATTATTTCTTCAGAATTATTTTTTGTTTCCATTCTCTTTCTCCTCTTCTTCTAAAACTTCAACTGCAGATATGTTAGAGAGCTTGATGTTGATTCAGTAGTTGGTATTCTGTTTTTCTTGTTTTTCTATGTCTTTTTTCTATCTGCTTTTTAGACTGGATATGTCTTATTGATCTATCTTCAAGTTTACTGTTCCTTTTCCATGCTGTGTTTAATTCTCCCTCTGAACCCATCCAATGAAATTTTCATTTCATATATTATATGTTCCATTGTGAAATTTTCATTTGGCTCTTTTTTAAAATATAAATTCCTTTCCCCTCCTGAGAATGAATATTCATCTGTCCTTTAAGTATGACCACATTTTCCTTTATGTTTTAGAACATATTTATAATAGATGCTTTAATTTTCTTGATTGCGAATTTCAACATCTGGGTTGTATTTGTATCAGATTCTTTTGACTATTTCTTCTCCTTATAATGCATTACATTTCTCTTTTTCTCTATATCTAGTAATACTTGATTGTATACTGCATATTGTGGATGATTGTTGTGAATATGGATTATGTGTTCTCTTTTAAAAGGTATTTATTTTTGTTCTGATGATCTGTTAAATTTTGATATACTCTGGGTCCTGTCAGGCTTAGTATTTTTATCTTGTTAGGGTGGGAGGGTATATTTTAATTTTTGAGTTAGTCTTTCCTTGTGACTCTTACTTCAGGGCATACTATTGACTCCTAAGGAGTGACCCTTCTGTAATTTCAACTGAAGGGTCAGGGCACTTGGTATGATCTTTCTATCCTGGCTGGTACTACGATATCTCCCAGAACTGTACAACCTTTCATATAATTGTTCAACCTTTAATAATAGAGTAGGCAATCTCTGTTAGACATGGTGGAGCTGGGCCCTGGGCACATGTGGGACATTGGTTATTTTTTGGGAGAACGGGATTATGATTGGGATAGAAGATATGTAGGAGCTTTTGGATGACTGACAAAGTTTTATTTCTTGTTGTACCCCAGCTTTATTGAGACATGGATAGCAAATAAAAATTATATGTATCTAAGGTATATAGTGTGATGTTTTAATATATGTATACATTGTGAGATGATTACCATAATCAAGTTAATTAATGTCAAAATTTTATATTTTGACTTGAGTCATGGTTACATGAGTATTTGCCTTGTGATAATTTGTTAAGCTCTAACTTTGTATTATGTAGGTTCTTTTTTGTATCTATATTTTATTTTAAAATAAAAAGTTTATAAAAAAAATAAGAAGAACCTCTAAAATACAACTGAAGCATAGGCTTTATGTGTACCATTTATAGAAAAAGTGGCTTACAAATATGTTAAAAACATACAAAAAGCCCAACTTCTTTATCAATGTAAGAAGCACAAGTTAAAACAATGAAATTATAGTTCAAATAATCAAATTGAAAAGCATTTCAAGAAAAAATAATATGCCAATGAGCTTCCTGAGAAATACTCATAAAATGCTGGTAAAGTAACAAATCAATAAACTATTAAAGAAAAGATATTTATCAATTGACATTATCTTTATCCTAATAATTTTTTTAACCTAATAATTTTTCTTCCATGAAGGAAATTATAGCGATATGGGCAAACTTTATGTACAAGTGTGACTATTGCAATATTATTTATATATAAAATCATCAAAACAACATTACTGTTCAACAATCAGGAAGTGGTTTAGTGGTTTAATAAAGTTTAATAAACCAAGGTAATCTTTGAAATCATCAAAATAATTAAAAGACATGGGAAAAATCATAAAATTCTGTATAAGGTAGGAGTCTATCTATGTAAAATTATGTAAAAGAGCTAGAAGTAAATATGCCTAAAGATTAATAGCAGTTGACTCTTTTGAGTGGTTCTGGATTCTGTTAATTTTCTTCTTTACAATTTACCTTCTTTCTAAATTTTCTTTTTTTTTTTTTTAAAGATTTTATTTATTTATTTGACAGAAAGAGATAGTGAGAGAAGGAACACAGGCAGGGGGAGAGGGAGAGGGAGAAGCAGGCTTCCCGCAGAGCAGGGAGCCAGATGTGGGGCTCCATCCCAGGACCCTGGGATCATGACCTGAGCGGAAGGCAGACGCTTAATGACTGAGCCACCCAGGCGCCCCAACCTTCTTTCTAAATTTTCTAATGTGAGCCAGTGTTTCTTTAATCACAAAATGAACCATTTTGAAAATTTATAAAGTTACAGAATAATTTTTAACTAATATGAAAATTATTTAAAAAAAGGACAAAGTCATGTGAAAGTGCTGTCATATGAGTGAAGGTAGCTAAATTTTATTTGGGTTTTAGAACTTATAAATGTTCCGGGGGTTTAAAGCAACAAAGACAAGAATATACATGTTTCTGTTTTTTCCCCCAAACCTGAGTGCTATTTCTGATTTTCCATCATGGATTACCCTGAAGAGGTGTGGGTTTTTTTGGTAATTATTTCTCGTTTCCTCTGAGTCACCCAGTTTAAGTTCTGAGCTGGGAAGGAACAAGTACATTTATTATTTTTAAAATTTAGATATAATAATATATAACATTAGTTTTAGGTGTACAATATAATGATATCATATTTGTATATATTGTGAAATAATCAACACAAATCTAGGTAACATCCATCAGTATACATAGTTACATATTTTTTTCTTGTTATGAAAACTTTCAAGATATACTCTTTTAGCAACTTTCAAATATACAATAACAGCATTATTAACTATAATGCTGTGCATTATATCCTCATGACTTATTGATTTTATAGTTGGGAGTTTGTCAAGTGCATTTCTTTAGGAGAGAGATACAAGGATGAAGATGAAATTTTCTTTATAATCCTTGATTTTAAGTAATTGAATATGAAATATGGGGGATAATTAATTTATTTCTTCTTTTTATAATTCTAAGTAAATTGCTCTGAATTTTGGAAATCTACTTTGTCTAATTTAAATATATGAATTAGATAATTTTGGAGCACCTTTCCAGTTCATAACTCTTTCTCTGAGCACTTGTACCCCATATGGATAAGCCCTTGGATACCATTCATTCATTCATTCATTTATCCTCCATTCATTGAACAAAATAATTGTTAAATGCACATTTATATCTGACACAATCTAAGGCATTTGACATACAGTGGTGAACAAGGTAAAGATTTATGCTTCATGGCACTTACTTTCTGGTGGCAAATGAAGAAACAATGAACACAATAATTTCAAATAGTGATGAATGCAGTGAAGGCAATAAACCAGTATAATGGCATGGAGATTGCCTAGGGGTATTATTTTAAGTGTATCTACTACAAAAAGTTGGGCTAGAGATATATACATGGGGCAAGCTGCCGTTTGATGTCCCCAAGATTTTCAAACGATGGATAAAACCTAGAAGTTGGGAGTATGTTTATATTCCAGGAAAACCGTACTCCCTGAATATACCCCCATTTCCATTATGACATCATAAATAAGAAATGAACTATTAGAAGAAGAAATATACAACAGGTTTCTGCACGAAGTCTGTGTAGTTGAAGCAGAAAGTTTCTCTACTTCACAGTTTAATATTGAACAACATGAAACAATGACAAAAAATCTCCTGTACATAGGATATCAGCTCTAACACACAGCATTTACCAGGTTTTTGGACTGCTGTGGCCTTGTGGGGATATGGACACAACTGAAACAGCCATCTTTGCTTCTGGAATGGAAGCTGCATGTTGAGGATGACTGAAGAAGACTTGATTCCTGGCACCATGGAGCCTTCATAATGTCCTAGAGCATTTTCGCTCAAACTTTTTACATGACTGAGAAATGAACTTTAATTTTAATTAAGCCACTATTATTTTGGCTTTTGTTATAGCAGTTAAGCCATATCCCTGTATCAGATATCTCTGATAGTCCTCTCTCTTTTTGTCTTGCTATGGGCTACTTGCCTTGCAGGTCTCAGCTTAAATACCAATTCCTTAGGAAAGGTTCTCTGACTCCCCAAAGTAGTTAAGCATTTACACCTAGGACACTGTACTACTTTGCAGATCTCATCACACTCATAACCTTATTTCCTTAGACTTTAAAAGGTAAATGAAGAGGGACACAGATGGAGAAACAATGGGCTCAACCCACAATAAAGAGCTGAGACAAGCTGGACTAGCAGCTTGAAGCAATGACTCCTAGCCAAAACAGACCTGAATCGGCTGACCTGTAGTTCAATACCTGTTCACGAGAATGACTGATTTTTGTTTTAATCTACTAAGTTTTGAGATGGTTTATTTTGCAGCAATGGCTAGATAATTGGCATCTTGACTTTCTCATGAAATTTTTTAGATGAAGAATTGAGCCATTGGATATGGAGTAGCAGGGACTATTTTCCATACTTGCTGGTTTGTCTATGAAAGATCTTGAATAGAGAGTGTACCTGGTACATTAATTTAAGAAGACGGTTGAAAATCCTACTGATGAGTTCTCAGTCTAATGACAGAGAAATAACTAAGACAGGTAAATACTGAAGTCTGACCATCACTGAAATTCAGGTACTTAAGGAATCCAAAGGCAAGTTCTGCTGTATTGACTGTGGCTTAAATTTGATTGTTGGATACCCACTATGCAGCATTAGAATTTAACTTCTGGTCATATTTTTAGAAGCTTTGGATTACCAACATTTATTGAACACCAGTTATTTATTAGGCACTCTGCCAAGCATGGGGCATAGAGAAATTAATGTCACAATTGCTTTCTTTGAGAAATTCCCAGGAGGAAAGAAAAAGACATGTAAACCAATTGTTACAATATGATGTGATAGATATTATAGTAGAAGAAAAGAGGGTAGTGAGAACATACACACAGAAGAGCAATGGTTTAGTTATCTGGGTGGGAGGCTGGAAAAGACTTCACTTAGGAGGTAACTTTGGAGTTTGGCTAGGGAGGACATTCCAGGAAGAGTGAGTACAGCTTGGTGAGTGTGGTAGCAGCAGTGGGGTGCTGTAGTAGGTATTAGTAGAGTAATTTTTGTGGCTACTACATATGTGGGTGAGAGTTTTAGGGCTCACAGCTGCCACCTACCCAAGAGCCAATAACTGACTGTGTTAGTGGAATAGAAGACTGGCTTCCTTGTCTCAAAGAGGTAGCAGCTCTATGGTGAAATTCATGCTCCTAAGCTCCCTATAGGATCTGAAGCCTGAAGCTTACCTCCAGCTGAGAGCACCTACCCTGCTTCCTTCAGTCCCCTTCTCCTGACCTCCATCAGTAAATTACTTTTATAAGAATCTCCTATACACCCTTGAAACAAATAATACATTATATGTTAAAAAAAAAAAGAATCTCCTATACAGGCTCTCTAAGGAACTCCATCTAAGATCGGCTGTTCTTTTACTGCACTAAAGACGTAACTGGAATTTTGAGGTTGTTATTATATAATAACACAACTTAAAAAATAAGAGAATGCTCCCCTTTATTGATAGTTTTCTTTCTTTCTAAGTTAAGAATCACTTATGTGATTTCTTTCCTGAATATATTTTAGGCATCCATTTTGCAGTTCGTATAATTCTTATGGATTATGGGTATAGAAAAGTTGATTTCTCTGTGATTTTTATTCCTTTATCTTGTTATTGTAACATCATGCCTTGAAGGAGTTACAATAAAAAGATCAGCTTTAGCTTGTCATGCCACTAGGATAGACTGAAAGGCACTGTTCCAAGGCTGTTTTTACACACTAAGTGAATTAGAGAGTTGAAGCAATGTTGTGAGGTAGTTCAGATTCCTACATCCTAAAATGGTTCAAATTAATAGAATATGTTGTTCTCAAATAAAACTGCTCTTTTGTGATCTCCTTGTGGGGAATGTCTGGATTAAAAAACAAAACAAAACCAAACAAAACCTAAAAGCCCAGCCCAAGCCAATGGTTGACCTTCCATGAGGAAATGGCCAAGTCTCTTGGAGAGATTTTTAAGCTACTTGCCTCTGCCCTAGCTTATGCCATCATTTTCAAATTCTAGTTTATATAGTTTCATGATTTTGAGGCAATTATTTTCTCACTGCTCATTTATGTTTAGAATTTTAATGTTAGCTAAGGGAAAATTGAAATTTTTGAATTGATGAAAAAAAAAATCAAGTTCCATTTTCACCAAAGGTAAATTGCAAATATATCAAAGAGTTAGGTGTTAAAAAGAAAACAATTACAAACTCTAGAGGGAATATGGGTGAATACTTACGTCCAGATGAAAAGGATTTGCTAAAGGAAATAGAAGAAATCACAGAGGCGAAAATTCATGGATTTGACCACAGAGTAGTTAATAGTTTCTTAACATAAAGAGCACTATAAATGCAATTAAAATAGAAATTACAAACTTAGAAATATTTACAATAAAAATGATAACATAGAGACTCTCAAAACAATAGAAATCCCATCCCCTTGAGGTCCGGCCAAACAGATGGGACAAAATCTACAACTCATAGACAAAACATGCATGTAACTCTTAAATATACAAAATCTCCAAAAGTCTGACTTTTTTAGCAATATAAAATATGCAAATTAAGTCCATAGGATATTATTTTTTACATATCTAATTAGAAACTATTTTAAAAATAGTGATGAACTCATAGTGAGAAATTCACTTTTATATACAGCTCATATGGGTATAAACTGAGAAAACCTTTAAAAATGAAATTTATCATATATTTAGACCCAACAATTCCAGAGAAGAAAACAATCAAGAACATTTATGCAAATTTATATCCAACGGTGATTGGTTATTAAATTATGAATTTTAATAAAAGCATCAAAACTGCAGCAATGTCCAATAATCAGGAAACAGATTAATAAATTGTGGTATATAAAGAGATATTAATATTATGTAGACTTCAAAGATTTTTCAGAATCTTTTGAAAATGCTTCTAAGAATCTGGATACAAAAATCTATTTGAGGTATAATTTTACTTATGTTAAAAAAAAAAAGGTGTGCTTAGTAAAGAGCTCAAAAAGTTAATACTGATTATTTCTATGTTGAGGAACTATGGATAACTTTCTTTTTCAAAACATTAAGTCAGACCTGAATGTCATTTCTGATTCTTTCAGTCTGGATTACCTGATGGATCTTTTGGTAATTTTTATGTTTCCTTAGCGTCACCTAACTCTAGCTCTAAAAGTTTAGCAGCAACCAGAACATGCCTTTACAAGAAAGTTTAGCAGCAACTGGAACATGCCTGGAGATAGAGTGCTCTATAGAGACTTTTTTTTTTTTTAAACAGCTTTATTGAGTTTCTTGATCTCACACAATGGGATGATAAAATGTGGATGGTAACAAAGTTATTTGCAACTCTACAACAATTGCCCTGTTATAGATAACTGAACCAGGGTAACTCACATGAAATAATATGTGAATAATAACATTTGGGGTTTTTTTGCAAGTCACAGTTTCTTTGAAAACCTTTTCCATAAGGTGGATTAGGCAGCTTTGGAGAGCCAGGTAAAAAGAGTGATGTCCGGGGATATCAGATGAACAATTAGGTTATAACTGATGATTTACTGATGAAGTGAAGCTTAGTTGTTAGAATGGGGTTGAGGCAAGACATTTTTCATGAGGATAACTGCTTGGGACAAGGATTCAGGGCTGGACTTCAGGACTGGAAGAAATTGAAATTTCAAACCGGAGAACTTAGAATTTAGAAATTGAGAGCTGGGATCACTTCTTCTTCTCCTTTTTTTTTTGAAGATTTTATTTATTTATTTGACAGAGAGAGACATAGCAAGAGAGGGAACACAAGCAGGGGGGAGTGGGAGAAGGAGAAGCAGGCTTCCCGTGGAACAGGGAGCCCGATGTGGGCCTCTATCCCAGGACCCTGGGATCATGACCTGAGCCGAAGGCAGACGCTTAACGACTGAGCCACCCAGGCGCCCCTGGGATCACTTCTATGAGATTTTTTTTTCACTGCCTTCCTCTGCTTGCTGTATTATCATTACACCTATTATTTATCTCTCATTGGACTTTTCTTAGTTCCCAGGATTCACTGTATTTTTTCTTTTGTCAAGGACTTCTCATATTCTGTAGATTGTTCTTTCTGCTTCTTCCTTTATTAATAGAACACTAGAGTTTTATTTAGTATAAGGTATTTAGCATGGCTGCCCAGCTAAATACTCTATTTCCCAGAATTTCTTGTAGCTGGTCATGGTCTTGTGACTAGACAGTAGGACGTGAATAGAAGTGATATGCACAGTTTCCAGGTGATGCTCTTAAAGGGTGAGGAGCATGTCTTCCAATTCTCCTCTCTTTGCCTCTGGCTGGAAACTAGACTTGGGAGCTGGAATAATCATCTTAGACAATGAGATGGAAGCTGCTTGTTGAATAAGGCCGAACAAGAGAGAAGAAGACTGAGTTCCTCGTCCTATGAAGCCAACAGATAAGACTTAGATTGCTTATGTTTGGATTGTTATGTGACTGACAAGTAAGTTTTCATATTAAGATGTTGATATTTTGGCTTTTGTTAGAGTCAAACTTTATCTTCTTCCTCTCTCTGCCTGGTAAGTTGCCTTTTATCTCTCAGACTTCACCTTAAATACCAAAAGAAGGTATTCTCACTTCAAAAACTAGTTTGGTTTCTTCCTAAGATACTGCATTACTTTGTATATTTTATCACATTTTTTTTTGTTCTTTGCCAATTTATAAGTCCTATGAGGGAGGAGCTATATCTTTTTTGTTCACTAATATATATTAATGATTAAAATTGATCAAGGTGGGGACTAGGACAACAGGGAGAGAGGAGAGGATAGATGGGAGGGGAGGAGTGAGGTAATAAGATCAGTAGTTTCCAGGTTTAATTTGCAAGAAAAGGAGATTGAGTTTGGGAATCTAGGGGCTGTTGTCACTGGCCATTAGATGTCAGTGGCTATCCTGGTTGAGGGAAGGTGACTTACTTTATGTCCTGTGAAACTGGTAGTAATGGCCTAGGAACTTGTACAGAAATGAGCCCGGGGCTGTAAGTGTCCTCAGCAGGATTAATTATATGTAAGTATTCTAGGAGTGCTCATCTATAAAATTGAGATAAAAATAAATTCCTCATTGGGTTGTTGTAGGATTAAAAGAGATATTTCAAGGGAAATACTTGGCATAATACCATCCATATAGTAAATACTCAATAAATTAGTTATTGTTATTCTTTGCTTAGGAAATTAATCTCATTTAATTTACTGGTAGGTGGAAAGCTCCCTGATGAGGAAATATGTTCTCTGAAGTAGCATAGTTAAGATCATAGACTCTGGAGCTAGATATCCTGGATTTATTTCTCAGATCTGCCATTTTCTAGTTTCTAGGCAAGAGTTGATCATCTGGCTGCCTTTCTGGGCCAGTCATATTGTCTTTTGCCCCAAACTTATGAAAGTGTGTGGGGCAAGGAGTAGTGATAATTGTTTCCAAACCCTGTTGGATTGTGAGTGAAGGATCTGGACAGATAGTGTAATTGTTACATTAGTTTAAAGAATTATATGAAATCCCATAGATATTTGGATTCACCTTTGGGACAACAAAAAAGAAAAAGTGAGGTAAGTAGATAGTAATATACTCATTAAAACATCCAAAGTCAATTTCTTATTACTGTAACTACCAATTAAAATTTACCATTGGCTTCCTAGTTATACTGCCTATTATTTTACATTTTGACATATTTTAAGAAGTTCTGGGCAGCAGAACATTGATTGGACACCAGTTATATATCTGGCACTCTGCTAAGTAATGCACATACAAAAATTATTGGCTCAATTCTTTTCTTTTGGAGTTTCCAGTGGGAAAAAAGAGACAGACATATAAGATTATTAGAATATGATGAGACAAGTGTTATAATAGAATAATATTTCATACTTGGGTTGCCTGGGTGGTACAGTTGGTTAAGTATCTGACTCTTGGTTTTGGCTCAGGTTGTGATCTCAGGGTCATGAGATTTAGCCTGTGTCAGGCTCCATGCTCAGCACAGAGTCTGCTTAAGACTCTCCCTCTCCCTCTGCTCCCCTCCCCGAATAAATAAACAAATCTTTTAAAAAAAAGAATAATACTTCACACTAATTGTAGGAGCAAAAAGAAAGGACAAATTCTTTCTGGTAGTTTGTGAGGAGGGTAGGTATTAAAAGTCTTCACAAAGGAGAGAGCATTGAAGTTGGCTTTTGAGGCACAAATCACAAGATGCTTGATATCGATGCAGCAGTCATAGGTCTTAAATATGGAGGACATTCAGGTCTGGGAAAATGAAAATATGGAGGCATTTGAACCTTGTGAAGAGAAAATAGAGAGTACATTATGGCTGGAGTAAAAAGTGCTTGATGAGTAGTGAGGAGGATGGAACTGGAAAGGTAAATGGTATTGACTTGAAGGTTATGGAATTTGGCAACAAGGAGTTGGTTAATCATGTTCTTCAAAAAAGGAACTGACAGATTAGATTAATATTTTTGTAAACATCTTGACTAATTAGAAACTGATAATGAATGAAATCATTTCTAAGAAACACCTGGAAGCAGAAAAGGCATAAATCAACACAAATCCTTCATAAATGCTGGAAAATCATCTTAAATCTGTCTCTTGGGATAGATTAGCAGTGTGTGTGTGTGTGTGTGTGTGTGTATAAAAATAAGTTCAAATATTCCACATATTTGAATTCCACACGTCCTCATTTTGGTCAGAGTGGTTGTTATGCAGAAATAGAAAGTAAAATATTTTAGAAGTTAATTTATTTTTAAATTTATTTTTAAAAAAGATTTTAGTTATTTATTTGATGGAGAGAGAGAGCACAAGCAGGGGGAGCGGCAGGCAGAGGGAGAGGGAGAAGCAGGCTCCCGGTGGAGCAGGGAGCGCGATGCGGGGGCTCCATCCCAGGACGCTGGGATCACGACCTGAGTCAAAGGCAGACGCTTAATGACTGAGCCACCCAGGCGCCCCTAGAAGTTAATTAAAAAAAAAATTAACAAATAGAGGGAGTGACTTGGAAATTGCTAATGCCCCCTTTTTTTACTTCCATAAGAAATTTATTTTATTTTTTAAAAATTAATATACAGTATTATATTAGTTTCAGGTATACAATAAAATGATTCAACAATTCTATACATTACTCAGTGCTCATGATGATAAATATACTCTTCATCCCCCTCACCTATTTCATCCCTCCCTCCACCCACCTTCCTTCTGGCAACCACCAGTTTATTCTCTACATTTAAGAGTGGTTTTTTTTTTTTTTTTTGGTCTCTCTTTTTTTTATTATGTTCAGTTAGCCACTGTATAGTATATCATTAGTTTTTGATGTAGTGTTCAATGATTCATTAGTTACTTATAACACTCAGAGCTCATCACAACACGTGCCCTCCTTAATACCCATTACCCGCCCCCCCCCGAAACCCTCAGTTTGTTTCCAGGGGTCCATAGTCTCTCATGGTTTATCTCCCTCTCTGATTTCTCCCCCTTCAGATTTCCCCCCCTTCCCCTATGGTCCTCCATGCTATTGCTTATATTCCACATATGAGTGAAACCATATGATAATTGTCTTTCTCTGCTTGACTTACTTCACTTAGCATAATCCCCTCCGGTTCCATCCATGTCGATGCAAATGGTGCTATTCATCCCATTTGCTAATGCCCTTTACTTTGATTCAGTGATACTCAACCTTAGAGGCACATTAGAATTAGGGAGTTTTAAAATAATACTCTTGCTGGGCCCCATCTCTAGAGATTCTGTGTTAATTAGAATTAGGTGAGTTCCACCATAGTAGACAAAGGATATTGCAAATTTTTTTTGTTACTCCTTTTGAGAAATAATGTCTGATTTTCCTCCCTTGAATCTGGACTGATGTTAGTGGCTAGTTTGACCAAAAGAATGAGTGGAGTGACATTCTGGGACTTTTGCAACTAGGTCATAGGAAGGCTTGCACTTCCTTCCAGGACTCTTGGAACACTGGCTTTTGGAGTTTTGGGTCTCCATGTAAGAGGTCTGATAAACCTGCTGGAGAGACCTTACAAAAAGGCCATGAGAATACGTAGTGAGGGAGAGGGGGCCTTTTGAATCCAGGATTCCAGATGTCCAAATCAGAAGAGCTGTCTTGGATCCTTCAGCCCAGCCCAGTCAGGGGTAGCAGAAGAGTCACTCAGCCAGTCCCTGTATAAATTCTGTACCCATAAAATTGTTGAATATAAATTGGTTGTTGTTTTAAGCCATTAAGTGTTGGAGTAATTTTTTAATATAGAAATAGATCACTTGAGCACTTGGTTATGCTTCCAAAATACTTCAGGTGATTCTAATGTGTAACAAGTTGGAGAATCAAGGCTTGAATTCTTTTCTAAGATACCTTTGAGTTGGAAATTCCAATATTGGACAAAATTACAATTTTGGTCATAGTTCTATAATTATGGATCAAAACTGTAGTATTTAGTAAATCTGCTGTAAGGCAAATAGATAAAATATCAACATTACTGAATTTAAAATAGCAAAATTGTGCTTCAGGTCATGGTTAGGAAATCTATTATGATGAAATGTCTTAATAACATTGAGAATCCTCTGAATTTTTCTTTTTATATATATTAGTTTAGTATCCATTTTTGGAAAAAAGAAGTCTAATTAAATAGGATGAGCGCTTACTAGGCCCCTAACTTACATAGCTGGGAGTGTTTTAGGTTATGACACATCTCCATTTTATACTCAGATATTTACATAGATTACATGAAGTTTTCCAGGAAGAATTGCCTCATAAATTCATGGAGTCTAGATTTGTTTACCACGAACAATCATAAACCAGGGACATCCTGATAAAATCATTCTATAGATTCCATAGATAAGCCATGTGTCTATTAGCTATGAGTTTACAAGGAGATTAGGCTGTCATTTTCCTTCCCTCTTTCCTGGTAATGAGAGATAAATTGATCTTAGGCAAGCTGCTAAACTTCTTCCCAAACATAATCTAATTCAGTAATTGCTATTCCATATTCTTGCAAGAGACAAATCTACCAACTAGAATACTACTGTTCTTTTTTACTTTCACCTGAAGATAAGGAATCAACATATTCTGGGGTGCCTGGGTGGCTCAGTCGTTAAGCATCTGCCTTCGGCTCAGGTCATGATCCCAGAGTCCTGGGATCGAGCCCCACATCGGGCTCCCTGCTCTGCAGGAAGCCTGCTTCTCCCACTCCCCCTGCTTGTGTTCCCTCTCTCACTGTGTCTCTCTCTGTCAAATAAATAAATAAAATCTTAAAAAAAAAACCAAAACATATTCTGTTCAAAACTCTTCAGGTTAATTTTTCCCACCGCTTAACCCTTTAGTGTAGTTATGTTATTCATCTAAAATACAGTTAGGTTGTAAATAGTGCTGCAATAACCATAGGGGTGTACATATCTTTTTTTTTTTTTTTTAAGATTTTATTTATTCATTCGACAGAGAGACACAGCGAGAGAGGGAACACAAGCGGGGAAGCGGGAGAGGGAGAAACAGGCTTCCCACAGAGCAGGGAGCCCGATGTGGGGCTCGATGTGGGGCTCGATCCTAGGACCCTGGGATCATGACCTGAGCTGAAGGCAGACGCTTAACCGACTGAGCCACTCAGGCGCCCCGTACATATCTTTTAGAATTAGTTTCTTTGTTTTCTTTGGGTAAATACCCAGTAGTAGAATTACTGGATCATGTTTTTTAAGAGTACACTTAACTTGATGAGCACTGAGAAGTGTATAGAATTATTGAATAATTATATTGTACAACTGAAACTAATATTGAAGAATGTTAATCATACTTCAATAAAAAAAATTAAAAGAATAGAAAAATTCCAGTTAATTTGTTTGTAATTCATTTTTTTCTCCCCATCCTGGTTGATTTTATTTGGTCTAGCTATATCTATCTACTGACCTAACTATCTATTTACCTATCTACCTATCTATTGATTTATTTACTGACAGCAGATTATATCCTTTATCACTACAAAATTCTCTTCTTCATCCCATTCTTCCTTTCCTTGCCCAGCTCTCATCTTGCCTTTGGGTTTCCCTTTATAGGTAAACCATTGTTTATTCTTTTCATTTCAACATTTTCAAGTCATTTTGCTTTACATTTTTTTTGTTTATAACATGTAGTTGTGTTTTTTGATCCAACTCTAAAAGGTTTTTGTATTTAGTACATAAACTTACTTATATTTATTAATAGGGCAGGTATGTTCAATCTTAACTATATCATTTCTTTTTTCCTTTTTGGGGATGTTTACTACATTCTTTCTTGATGATTCCTTTATTTCTTATTTTTACTACCTGATCTCTTTTTGATTAAATTGCTCCCCCTCCTTCTGGCTAGAAGGAAGAAAATAGCTAAAACTTAGAAGATTGACTACTGTGCCATTTATTCCCAGGTGGCAGGGGGAGACCACATATTGAGCTTTGAGTTTTCTGTTTATCTTTACTCTGGGCTTTCTATTGCATTTCAGGCTGACATACAGAATGGAATTAGGTCAAGTAGATTCATGCTGCTTCTATAATAGGTGCTCACCAACATACATGCTTCGCATTGCAATTCAGAAACAAGCTGTTTTGCTGTTACTGAGGACTGAATTATGGAAGGAACATCACAGTCTGTTTTATTTTATTTGTTTTAAATATAAGACTTGTGGGAGCCTGGGTGGCTCAGTCGGTTAAGCGACTGCCTTCGGCTCAGGTCATGATCCTGGAGTCCCGGGATCGAGTCCCGCGTCGGGCTCCCTGCTCGGCGGGGAGTCTGCTTCTCCCTCTGCCCCTCCCCCCTCTCATGTGCTCTCTCTCAAATAAATAAATAAAATCTTTAAAATAAATAAATAAATATAAGACTTGTTTCTGTGAATAGCAGTATAATTCTTAACAGTCAGAGTCAAATGTCTCTAATTTAGCAAATGATAGCTGCACCTGCAAACCAAATGATGCCACTCTTGTAATTCTCTTTTCAGTCCCAGGTATGTTTGAGTGATGACAGCTTGTCATCACTTCCGCATCCTTTTTGAGAGCTGGATCCTCACTCCCCTACTGAGATTTCCTATATGATACAATCTCTCTCAGGGAGTCCCCCAATGGTGTCTTCTCACTGGTTTTGGCTGTATCTATGCTTCCTCTAGTACCAGCTCCCTGAGCTCCTTGGCCACCCTTGCCTTGACATGTGCTTAAGGAATAAAAAGGGGAGAGGGAGGACGGGTGGTCACTGTCTTCCCATTAGCACTCTGATCCAAGCATAAGACTTTCTGTTAAGATCTCTTTAGAGAATAGTTAGAATAAGATTATAACTTTTGGCAAGATTTTTTATCACATATTCAGAAAGGTAAGTAACCCAATGTAAGGTTTACTCTCAGAACCTGTTGATGGAACCATTCTGATGAAATCCCTGGTCCTAACAAGATCTCTTTCTTGTGGCTAAAGTGCTGCTTCATGGACTAGCTTCTGGGTGATCTCCCTGTAGAGCTCCTGAGTTATTGCTGCGGATGCCCTCTATTAGAAGTACAGCTGAAAATGTCTGCACATCTGGAGTCTAGAAGCAGTCCAATCCAGTGAAAGGAGGGACACTGTTTCTCATTGAAGTCCTATTAGCTCACCTATAGAATTTCCAATTTTTTCTCCAAGGTCTACCTCTTTCCAGGCTTCCCAAAAATGAGAACATTCACTTGACGTTTTGGGATGAGAGCATTTTTAGGCTATACCCAAGACTTCAAGATTTTAGGAGTTTTAGCAAGATGTACTTTTACAGGACCTGGATCATAGTCGGTGTTCAATAAATATGTGATGATTGAATAAATGAATGAATAAAACAGATATACCACTAAGCATAATGACTCAAAATTATACTAATTAGATGATTGTTTACATGATTATCTGTGTAAAGTGTATTTTTCATACTAATGTATAAGCTCTAGGAGGTCAGAGAATATATATGCCCTGTTCATAACTGGATCCCCAGTTCCTGGCCTATCATAAGACTTTAATTATTATTTGTTGATTGAAGATTAGCTCATATCTTATAAAAGATTTGACTCAGTTTAGATTAATCCTCACATTGAGGAAGGGGTACATTACTAATTTCTACAAGATTAAATCAGATGATATACACCTAAATTCTACAAATTTCCCCTATTTTTAATGGTATTATTTTAAAATTGCTTCAAGTTTGACAATTTAAGCTTTCAGGCAGATGTTCAAATGGTGGCACAAAGTATCTTTCTTTTTTTTTTTTGTTATTGATCTCTGTTGATAATAACTTTATACCCTGGATTTTTTTTCTTCTTAAACTTTGAATTCATATAAAATCTGCTTGAAAGAGGGTTGCTTTTACAAGGCCTCAGAAAAATTGAATGTATAAGTCTTTCTCCTCTATTGCCACCCAATGAAACATTTAAATCAGAATTTTGTCTCTATTATTTTTTATCACTGTGTATCTTTGGATTCCCTACCTAACTTCAATGAAGTCTACTCATGCAGTTTTGGTACCTATTACTGGGTGCTAACAGTTGTTTTAACTTAGTACTAAAAATAGCTAGACTTTATCAGACATTTTATCTAAATGGCTTTAATTATGTGTCTGATAATCTTTTCTCTCTTTCTAGCAAAAAAAAAAAATAGATCCTTATTATTTAGGTGAATGTAAACTATATCATTAAAATGCTGTTTAAATTAAAAATTAAACATAAGATTAAAATATAACTTAATGACATATGAACAAATGAATTAAAACAATTTTTAAAAAATTTTTATTGAGATATAATCTGCAAATCAGAATATTCATTCATTTCCAATGTGAAATTCAATGACTTTTTTTTTTAAAGATTTTATTTATTTATTTGAGAGAGAGAGAATGAGATAGAGAGCATGAGAGGGGGGAGGGTCAGAGAGAGAGGCAGACTCCCTGCCGAGCAGGGAGCGCGATGCGGGACTCGATCCCGGGACTCCAGGATCATGACCTGAGCCGAAGGCAGTTGCCCAACCAACTGAGCCACCCAGGCGCCCAATTCAATGACTTTTAATAAAGTTATAAAACTATACAACCATCTTCAAAATTTTAGAATAATCTCATCACTCCAAAAACATTCCTCATGTCTATTTGAATTGTCTTGGCATCCTTGTAGAAAATTAGTTGAACATAAATGTAGGGGTTTGTATGTGATCTCTCAATTCTATTTCATTGATCTGTACCTCTCTCCTCAGGCCAGTACCACAGTTTTGATTACAGTAGCTTTGTAATAAGTTTTGAAATCAGTTAAGAAGGAGGTCTCCAACTTTGTTATTCATTTTAAGATTAGTTTGGCTATTCTGTGTCCCTTGTAATTCCATATGAATATTAGGAGCAGCTTGTCAATTTTTGCACAAAGAAAGACAAAAGCAGCTGAGATTTTGACAGGGATTGCACTGAATCTGTAGGTTAATTTGAGAAATATTGTCATCTTAATATTAAGTCTTCTAAGCCATGAACAACAGATGGTTTTTAATTCATTTAAGTCTTACTCCCAAATCAAATTAAAAAATTTTCTGTTTTTAAAAAATTGTGTCTTTAAGAATATGTCCCTCATATATACAAGAAACTGGTGACAGTTGCTGCTGGGAAAGGACTTAGGTGTATAAAACAGGCAAGGAGGAAGACTTCTATTTTACTTTATACCCCTTTGCATATTTTTTTAAAAGATTTTTTATTCATTTATTTGATAGATAGAGACAGAGTGAGAGAGGAAACACAAGAAGGGGGAGTGGGAGAGGGAGAAGCAGGCTTCCCACGGAGCAGGGAGCCTAATGCGGGGCTCAATCCCAGGACCCTGGGACCATGACCTGAGCTGAAGCCAGACTCTTAACGACTGAGCCCAGGTGTCCCCCGCCATTTGAATTATGTACTATGTACATGTATAAGTTAAATAAAAATTGAATTTACTAAAAACTTGCTCCCAGTTTCTTGAAGTGAAATAAGATGGAAATAATATGGAATAAGGTGTTAGAGGGGCCAGATTTGTGTAATTCATTCCTGTTTTAACTTAGACTTACCTGTACATTGTCTCACCTCTGGCCATCCAATTTTTATTTCTCAACACCTGTCCATTTCCTCTTCTTTATCCTGACACTCAATCTAATCTACTTTTTTGCTCTTATTTTTCAAATATTTTAGTTAGTTATTGGCTAGTTTGATTTCTCCTGGCTTAAATCAGGTACTTATAACCAGGTATAGATTAGATGTTCTCTGCTCCCTTTCTTGCCTATACTCTGCTTCCCATCTCCCTCTAATACTCTAAGATACCCCAGTTTTATCTTACTTTTATGGAGTGATGCCCTGTCCTAGGACGACTATAGTTCATACACTTTCTTACTCTTTTGGAATCATTAATTTGATTTCCTGATTCTTTCCTTTTATGTCTTGAATCTTGCTTTTTTTCTTTCCATTGTGTGTTTTGTTATTAAGTAGTTGGACAACATAATCTCTCTGTAAAAAGTTTTCTTTCAAAATCTAAGTATTAAAATATCAAATAAAATGATCCATTTATTGAATAGGTATTTGTGGATTAGCAAATTGATTGTGAGATAAAGATACAGTATCTATTAAAATAAAACATTGAAAAGAATCTATTATTTTCATATATAAAGAAAATATAAATGATATTCTAAGCAATATATGAGCAAGATTTAAACAAATATATTTGTAGAGGTACTGTGAGTCCATTCTTTTTAATATAATTTTTTTTATTATAAAGTAATTTATATTTATAAACAAATTCAACCATTACAAATCTAAAGAGTATAAGTATAAACCCACCTATTATGCTAATGTCTAAAGATTAACAGATTTTTTTTTCTACATAAGTACAAAATGTATCAGTAGAGGAAGTTCTCTGCTGTAATTAAATACTGGACCATTTGTGACTTATATTTAAAAGATTAAATTATTTCACATAATCAAGAAGCTTGAAGATAAGTGCTTCTAGGGTTAGGGGGTCAGCTCAGCGAGGTCACAGCCTCCCTGTTTGCTTTTTTTTCTCTCCAGAGTTCTTGTTTCGTGGTTATAAGGTAGCTGTCAAAACCTCAACTATCACATCTTTATATAAAGGCATTACTGGCAGGAGAAAAGGCTGAATGGAAAAAGGGGTCTTCCTTTCATTAGGGAGGAAAAATAATTCCATAGATCTTCCTTACCCTCATGGTCAGAACTGTGTGTTTGGCACTTTTGCTGCAAAGAAGGCGGGGAAAATGATTATCTAGTAGAGGTTAATGGAATTGACATGGATTCTTCTGCCCACATAATTTTTTAGGGCGGGGGGGAGTTGTCTAGGAGAGTTGTTTCTAGAACAGAATTATGATTTTTTTTTTTTTTAAGAAACGGGAAGAGGGCTATGGAGTAGGCTACTAGCAGTAACTGCTATACACATTGTATCAATGTATATGTAAAGGATTAGGTTTGCTTGTAAGTAATACAGGCCCTAAGTAGCTCTGGTTTAAATAAGAGGGAAACTTACTTCTCTCTTGTAAAAGTTCAGAGCAGCTAGTACCAGGAGCAAGATTGTTTACAGGTTGCCGCTTGGCCATCCCTAGATAATGGGCCTCATCTCTATGGTTCAAAATGTTAACTGTATTCCCAGTAGTAGGACTAGAAAGGGATAAAGTCAAAAAGGGGCCAGAAGGGCAGGTCCTGGCCATCATTTAGGTAGGGTCCCTTAAGGCTGCTCTGAAACAATCTGCTTCTGGTCCATTGTCTGATTCTTAGTCATGTGGCCACACTCCGCTGTTAGGGAGACTGAGAAATGCGCCTTTTATGATGGATGGCTATGTGTGTAGGTAAAAGTTAGTGCCTATTAAAAAAGGAGCTTTCAAGAAAGAGAATGGAATGGAGGGACCGCTCATAGTCTCTGCCAACGGGCATAAAGGAACACTCAGTATTATCATTGTTGTAAAAATGGCATCATCCTGAACATATTTCTTACTATCTTTTTTTTTATTTAAAGGAATTGTTTTAGGATAGTGTGTGTGAAAGCTGTGGGAAGTCACAACTTCCATTTGTTTAATTTATGCCTATTTTTTTTTCCGATTTAGTGTTATTGAAAGACACTGGGTTTTCCTACTGCAGACATTTAAAGAAAGATTTTGGAACTTATCCTTTTGATCATGGCTTGGAATCTTTAGCATTTCCAAAAAGGTTGTGGAGAGGAGGACTGAAAGATTTCTAAAAGGTCTCAACACTATCCAGGACTTTAATCTATGAAAGCTGTATGTGAAATCCTGTCACCACAGTGTAAACTGCTGGATAGAGAATTTCTCTCTTTTCTAAACTTTTCTTTCTTTATTCTTTCTGAATGATTACTAGACACCAGATATTAAGATTTTATTGAACAGATTTGTGTGTGAAAAGAAAAGCCATAGTAATCTCTTTTATGTGTATTTTTTTTGTAAATTGCTTCTGCACAGATTAAATTTTATATCCAAGCTTAGATGTGAAAAGCAAGCTAGTATATCATTGTTCTTTGCCTGGCCTGGTCACAGTCTACTGCAGGAAGCTTGTTCAAATATAAGCACTTCAATATTTCAGGCAGAAAATAAAATCTCTCTCTTGTTCACATAAATAATGCCATGATGGTGCATCTTTACTAATCCTAGCTTTGTGAAATGAGGTTTTAAAATCTGCTAAGTATCCTCTAGTTCAAAGAATTGCTCTAGTAGAATGAGATAAGACAATGGTTTTATGACTCAAAGACCATGTGTCTATATTCAATCTATTTTCAATCTTTCTGTCATTGCTTCATTGGTGGAATGTTGGCTTTCAGAGATAAGTGAGTCCAATTTTATAACTTCTGTCTACCAGTCCTTCTTCTGAGTGGTGCTGGTGACCAGCTGTCTGAGAATCTGTTACTGAGGGTTGGTGTCCACATGCTACATGATGCCTTCTGCTAATACTGTGTAAGTCTGTAATATTCTTTATGGAGTCCCGTAATTGCTTTATTATTCCATGTTGCTATGCAGTTAGCACCTTCTGGCTGCCGAAAGGAGTATTTGCTTCACATATTTTGCACATTTAAGTAGGCCTAGATTTTTGTAATATCACAGACGGTATGGCATAAATAAAAAGGTCATATGGATTGTGTTAAAATTTGGACTCTGCTTTGAACTGTGATTTTTGGAGCCCCTGTCAGGGGCATTGTTTGATGTGTTTGCTGCTTTTTCCTATATTAAAATATTAATCATTTAAATTCCACTGTATGCAGTACCTTGTTCTGGGTGTTCTAAGAGATATTACAGAACAATGAAATAGATTTCCCCCAATTTATTCATCTTAACTCATGAGTAATCGTGTGGGATATAGTAGACATTTCCTCCCTTTTGCCCCAAAGTCACCTCATGAGATTGCATGTACTTCCCACTATAGAACTTCCCTCCACAGCCTCCCTTGCATCTAGGTTTGGCCCTTGACCCAGGTCTGAGAAGCAGATACACATACCCAGATGTGGGAGGGACCACTTAAACTGCCTTCAGGTAGACTTGATGCAGTGGCCAATGCTGCACCTTCTTTCAGAAGCAACAGGCAACAGTGACAGGGTGATAGCAGGAGTACCTAATGGCCAGCATTGCTGGGGTTGGTGGAATTACCTAAGGTGTCTGTACCTTTGGGTAATAGCTGTGATGTCTTCATGAGACCAGTTCTATGATATGAATTTCACTATTTGCCTGGTTGGGAAGTCTCTATGATTAGTTGCTGGGCTCTTTGGGTTCTGTGAATTACTCAGAATATTTAATCTAGTGAGAATTACTTGCTCGTCTTATAACTAAAATCATTAAATGATATAAGAAGTTAAAAACTATCACATCTTTAATGAATTACAAAAGGAAGTAAAATCTATTTTTTTAGAGGGGGGTGCAGAAAGAATGGGAGAGAGAGAATCTTAGGCAGAATCCCTGCCCAGTGCAGAGGCCAATGTGGGGCTCGATCTCACGACCCTGAGGTCATGACCTGAGCTGAAAACAAGAGTCAGACGGTTAACTGACTGAGCCACCCAGGCGCCCCAATCCAAATTTTTGAGTAGACATATTAATGACATATGATGGAGATAGGGGCTCAAGAAAATAGGAAAGATTGATGGAAGAGGTAGATGTTGATCTCTGTAGTCTCAGTTCATTGAACAAATACTATGAGCTGCTAATAGATACCAGATCTGGTATTAGGTGCTTGGGATAAAAAAAATATGTGAGAATGACACAATTACTATCTTCACCAAACTAAAAGTCCAGTGGAGAAGAAATTAACCTCATTACAACAGCTCTGGCAAAAGCTCTGTTGGAATGAGAGGATACAATGTGTACTTATATCAGGGACACTTATGTATTCAAGAATAGGCAAGTAAGGCTTCCCAGAAGAGTGTCTTTATTTTATTTTATTTTTTAAAGATTTATTTATTTATTTATTTGACAGAGAGAGACACAGCAAGAGGGGGAACACAAGCAGGGGGAGTGGGGGAGGGAGAAGCAGGCTTCCCGCGGAGCAGGGAGCCCGATGCGGGACTCGATGCGGGACTCAATCCCAGGACCCTGGGATCATGACCTGAGCCTAAGGCAGACTGAGCCACCCAGGTGCCCCTAGAGGAGTGTCTTTAAAGAAACAACCTGAATGATGTGTAAACTGAAGGGAATTGATGGAGGAGGGTCTTTGGGTAAAGAGTGTCCAAGGAAGGATATCAGATTTTGCAAAATTTTTATAGTGAAAGAGAATATGACACATTTGAAAAATTTAAAAATTTTCTGCATGGTTGAAATACAGAAGATAGAGTTAGAAAATGATCAAGTGGATCTGGAGAAACATCAAATATTTTCTCTTCTAACTTTGATGGTTAGAGAGAGTTAACTGAAGTTAGTGCTTATGAAAGATGAGATCAAACCCAAGAATAATATGCAATGCGCAAATAAAGATGCTTATTCTGCTTGTCCTTAAATACACTGTATTAAGTCCTGACATTCAGTGGGGTATCTCAACAAGTTTTGTGATGGTGTACTGGACCAGAACAGGGCCAGTAGCAGTGTTCAGAGGGATGAAGGGACATAGACATATTTAAGATATATTTAGCAGGATTTGGTTATTGATTAGAAAGTGGAAAGGAATGCAGTTAAGATGTTGTTGCTTTATTAGGAAGGCACAGACTTGTGGTTCCTAAGTTGTCTGTCTACCTGCAATTACCAAGTAAACAAATCTCATAATGTTTATATTTATACATATTTAACTTAATATTAAAAGTGAAAATACCTTTAAAAACATAATGGTAATATATAGCTGGTCCTCTTCATTGTTGGTTAGCAAAACTTTAGGTAAAAGACCTGGAAAGTATTTTATTCTAGTGGCTGTGGCAAAATTTGACATTTGCGTTAGATAATACTGGATTTGAATAACACTTGGGCACATATTTGACAAGTTGTATGTAATTTAGTCATTGATGTAACTATGAAAAATAATAATTTATATTGAAATAGCACTTTGCATTTCTTTTCAAAGATCTTCTTCATTCATTATTTCATTTTATACTCACTTAAAATTTTTGAAAGGCAAAATTATCCCCATTAGATAGATGTGAACATGCTGGCTCATAAAGGTTTAGTAACTGTAAGCTCATCCACGCTGCAGGTAACAGAACATGGACAGAGATGGGTCTTCATTCAGAGACAAGAGTTAAGCATCATTTTTATAGTAGGTGATAGTTTTCAGAAGGGCAATGGTACACACTGCATGAGTGGAGACTCCAGGATTTAAAAATTAGGATAAGAAGGGTAGAAGTTCATACATGAATTGCTAACTAGGTAACAAATCACTTCATTATAATTGGAAGGTCATGGTAATTTTCCTTAATGTATGTACAACCTATATCTATTCAAATAAAGTGAAATAGAGGGTTGATCATTTGTCTCTCAAATATTACTAAGTAAAGGACCATTGAAGTCATCCAGGCAGTATTTTACCTTTTATTCCTTAGGGTTATTTTTGGTTTTGTTTTTTACTTTGGCTTGCATTGCTCCTTTAGATTATTAATATCCTCTGTGCTTAAAGGTAAAGACATTATTTTCTACTGTTTGTGTGTTTGCCTGAAGAGCTTGTACAATACTGAGTTGATTGCACTCAAAACTGTTAGGAGCTTAGGAGCTCAGAGATGCGAATGCATAAAAAAATGCCTTTCACAACCCAGCTTAGCTTTAGAAGGTAACTTGCTGGGAAAATGCTTATAGCGATGGGATGACATTATTCAGCTCTGTGAGGTGCTGGCTGGAAAGCTACAATGTCATTGCTTGAAGGACTGTGTTTGTTTATAGATGGACAATTACAAGTAGCTTTGGGGGCTGAAATTTTGTAAAATTATCCACTTTTGTAGGTCTCCTGGTTGGCCTACTTATATACATACAAAGAGGTTTTCTTGACCTGAGAGCCAGAGAACTGATGATAAAGAAAAATGTGACTGTTAAACAAGATAAATGATTACTGATGACCACAGTTGGATTTTTGTTGGGTTTAACCAGTTTGAAGAATAAATTAGTGGTGCTTTGAAAATTATGAAATCTAATTCCTTGTATAAAAGCCAATTGATTTTTGTTTTCTAAAGAATAAAATGAATAATAGTTAGTAAAATACAGAATTTAATTATTGTTATATGTTAAAAACAACCACACACATACACAAACATATAGCTTATATGTACATATGCTTATTATATAGTTTATTATAATTATTATCATTATTTTGTTATATAGTTTCTAAGTGATCTCTAAGGAGCCAAAGCCTATTCTGCATCTGTTAGCAAGCTGAGAACCATAACTGGACAGTAGCCCATTGGTGTATTTGCAAATGGGGTTAGAGGGACGAGATGGTGGGAAGAAAAATGAAATGCCAGACTTGAGAGTGGAAGAGCATCTTGTTATATTATTTCTTAATTGGGTTTGACTGTGGAAGACTTTGAAAGAGAAATTATTTAGGAGAAATAAGTCTTACTCTCCTGGATAAGAAATTTTAGAAACAGCATGTGTAATGACTCTGTTAATAGAAGTGTCAAGTACCAAGGGCTTTCTTGCATTACTGAGATTCAAGGAAAAATTCCGTAACTAGTGAGTCAGAAAGCTTGACTTTTACTGAAAACTGATTAAATAAGAGGGAGAAGACTGCCAGCTAATTAGTTGGCTGGATTTATATGAAAGCCCAGGATGGGAAACTGCAACTACATGGTCAGGCCTTAGAACTGTTTTGATCCAAAACTAATTTCCTCAAGTGAGTAGTTAGAAATTGCTTTCTTATAACAATTTCAAAAGGAATGAAATAGAGGAAAGAAGTGGGTTCATAAAATGAAGGGCAAATGCTCTGATTAAAACACACACACACACATGCACACACACGGACACACACGGACCCCCCCCCCACACACACATTAGTCCCTCTGTAGCAGGTAGGAGAGTTTTTGGGAAGGGGATAAGAAAGAGAAAAACATCAGCGATCCCTATTCTTGTTTTTAAATATTTATTTTTAAATTCCACAGAAAAATTGTTATCTTTATTCATTTTTAAAAGGAATAAATTAATATATGAGGGTATGTGAGCTATTATAAAAACACTGTAGAATAACCACCAATGAAGACATTTTTTTAGTTTGGAGACTTCTGTTTATTCACAAGGCATTTTCTTCCTACTAAATAAACTCTGTGCTTCTTCGATCCATTCTAGAAGTTCTGATATGATTGCACTGTCCAATCTAAGATTTAAAAATGTCTCTTAACTGGATATCTGTTGAACAACATGAGAGAACTCAAAGGAGTTGTAATGCTAAGATTCATTCACATTACTATTTAGAGTATTTGTTGAGAAGATGAAGCTGTCCTTTTTTGAGAGGAAATTGACTTGAGTATAAGTGCCCTCTGAATATTCTATAAGACACCATTTCCACCCTATTTCCTCACTGTGTTCCCTGCAGTGTAACAGCCGTACTGAAATTCTGTGCCCAGGATTTCAGTTGCTGTATCCAGATTCTTGAACCGTCTCTTAATTGTCTACACTGCCTGAGTATTCTGCCAAAATTCAGGAGGGCAATATTAGGCTGGGAGAGGACACTTTCCCATGGATTCTGCTTTAGCTTGTTCAGGTTCATGAGCTCTTAGGGTTGTTTCTTTTGTGATTCCTTTCTCCATGAAGTTTCCACTCAAAGAAGTCATGAAGGTATAAAGAGGTACCAGAGTAAAAATGAAGTTTTCTTATAAATATGACTTTTTCTGAAAATAGAAACCAGTCTGCATGAGATATTATTTCAGTATCTTATTAAAAGCAAAAGGTTTTATGAACCCCCTTCCTTTTAATAGGTGGTACCTTCCTACTAAATCTCAAATGGCTCTGACTAATACTTCTAAATTTGCTTTAAACATACTTCATTGAATCTAAGGTACCAGTGGTTCTTAGATTATTCATTATTTGATGTATAAGATAGAAAAAAACCATATAATATTGAGAACCTGGGGTCCTAAGTACTCTTAACTGCATCTCTATTTTAGAGTAAATGTGCATTATAGAATAGAAGAGATACAATATTGCTAACCTCCCCTGCACCTGAATCCAAGTTTTTCCTAGTTGGTGAGGCCTAAACACATAGATGCCTCAAATGAGCTATATACTTATCATGAATGTAGCCATTTTGGAAGGGTAGAATTTTTAGAATGTTTAACAGAAAAAAGGTTTTAGCCAGCATAGTGGGTTCTGAGTAGCATATGTGGATTTAAGGGGTAGATATTTCATTCCTTGAGTTTTACCAGTTGAGTTCATTGTCTTGTGCTTTACACTGGATCATCTCTCTCTCCACCTTGCCCCATCCTGGAATCAGGTAACATAGGGAAGTTGTTATGGGGACCTCAGCTTCTTTTCACTGGCCCAGCATGACAGTATGTGGATGTGTGGGGGCAGATCATGGCAATCTTTTTTTTCCCCCTTGGACACTTTGTATGGTAATAAAAATGGGTTTTTGATAAGATATAATTAATCTTAGCAATTCCTTCCTTAGCCCTCTTCAGGGGTTCTTCATGGAAGAGAGTACCTAGTTCCCAAGGCTTTCTACTTGGTGTCTGTGCGGGGTTGTGATCTTCCTTGATGATACCTTGTGCTTTGAACAGTTGATAGAAAACTGCCTCTTCCCTCCTAACAAATTCCATTTATTCATTTAACAGTTATGGTTTGGGTGCCTTCTGTGTTCCAGCCACTATTATATTATAGACCATACAGAACATTGTTACTATAAATAACAAGAATTGACTGTATTTGGGCAAAGACTTGAAAGAAAGTGAGGAGTGAACCATATAGATTTCTGATGGAAGACTGTCCCTGAGAGGGTACAGCAAGGGCCCCAGCCTGCAGCAGGAACATGCATAGTGTCTTTGAGGAACATGGCTGTGAAGAGTTAGCTAGTGTGGCTGGAGTAGACTGAATAGGAAGAGAGTGGTAGGAAATAAGAGCAGAGAAGTTGAGGAGAGGATAGGCCAATGTGAAAGCCTCAGTTTTTACTCTGAGTGAGGTGGAAAGGCACTACAGGAATTTGTGCAAAAAGTTAACATATTCTGATTTTATTTTAAAAGACTCTCTTAAGTCTATATGGAGAAAAATGCTGCATCACGGAATGGTGGAAGCAGTGATACCTGTATAAGACTAGTGCAGTAATCAACGAGCAAGGTCATGGTGGTTGTGCTGGGGATCTGATGGTGAAGTTGGTAAGTGGTGGTCAGGTCCAGGATGTATTTTGTAGGGAAAGCTGCCAACTTTAGATTGGCTTTGGGAATGGAGAATGGAGAAAGAAGACTCAGAGTGTTTGGCCAGACTAGCCTGAACAATGAAGCTGCCATTGACAGATGGTAAAGCATGTGGGAAGAGCAGTTTGAGGAGGAGAGTTAGGAGTTCAGTTTTGGACATGTTAAAATCGAGATGTCTGTTTGATATTCAAATAGAACTTTCTGCTGAAGATATTTTCAGAATGGGTAATATTTAGAGAACGAGGTTTGTTACTCTAATTAGCCTTCTATTTATCATATTTCACACATTTATGGCATGCAGGAGGGTGAACTTGACGCTAGATACCTTCTGCCAGGTATACAGGGTATAAGAGGTTGACCTCTGGTGATGGCTTTGTGAACTGAAGTGAGTCATGAATACTGATTATACAAGTTTTTTATTTCATTCTGTTGGCCACGATATCAGTTTTCATGAAATGTACCCACACAACAACCACTCATTACTTCCAATTAAGAATAGTTACTTATATGTCTAATCTTGTTAATATTCTTTTCTAGTATTGCCCCTCTTTATCAATTATTCTACATTATGATGAGCTGGTAAAGCTATTTAATTCTCTTTAGGTGTTTGGTGTCTTTAAACCTTATTCTACATTTACATATGTGAGTGTATATTAATAATTTGTTAATATTTTTTATGTTACTTGAATTGCTCTATTTAAAAAAATAGAATGTTTGAATCATATGCTGTGATATGGTCCTCCATTATCCAGTCTAAAGAAAGCCTTGGAATATTCAGCTGTTTCCCCACAACTTACTTAATGGCAGAATCTGACTTGTAGATATAGTGTCAAGGGGACAATAAACAACTAGCCCAGGCCTTTCAAGGAGAAGCAAATATTCTTGGGGTGCCTGGGTGGCTCAGTCAGTTAAGCATCAGACTCTTGATTTCAGCTCAGGTCATGATCTCAGAATTGAGCCCTGCATCTGGCTCTATATTCAGTGGGAGAATCTCTACTTGAGATTCTCTCTCTCCCTCTCTCCCTACCCCCCCTCCGCTTTCGTGCACACATGTGCATACACTCTCTCAAATAATAAGTAAATAAATCTTAAAAAAGAAGCAAATATTCTGTAGCAGACATAAATTAAGTGAAATATGATCTTGATAATCAGGTAAAAATTTGGGTAAAAAATGTTAGAGCTCATTCACATTTATGATTGTTCAATACAAGGATGAAAAAGGAAATAATTTACTGGTGATATAAAATTTTCTAAAGTCCTAATTTTGCATCCATAATCTCTTTAAGGTCATATTAGCTCTTAATTAAATTATAGTTTAACAACTGGAATTATTTCCTGCATTAGTATTAAATTTTCATGTAATTTACATTTTAAATTTGTTGTTCCCCAAACTTCTCTTTACTAGTTCTAATTTATAATAAAAAAGTCATTGCTCTTTATTCAGTTCTCTTCTTAAAACTCTAACAACTCATTTAGTGAAGATAAAAAGTGGAAGTGTAGGGAGCAAAATGACCTAAGTACATTAAACATGAAAAATTAGGTGGTACTAATAGTTTAGGCAGGATGTGGTCTTTGGTGTAAGGGACCTTTTGCTGGAGAAGAAGTGGCAAAAATTTTTTTTCCTGTTGCGATTACTCAACTCTGCTGGTTTTTGTAGCAAAAAACCAGCCATAGAGAATCTGTAAACTAATGGGCTGCATTCCAATAAAACTTTATGTACAAAACAGGCATTGGGCTGGATTTGGCCCATGGGCAGTAGTTTGCCAGTCCCTGGGTTAGAGGCCAAGTGCCTCATGTTGACCATCAAATGTTCAGGATTTATCCAGATAACCATTGCTACTGTCAAAATTCCATCTATCTGTCTATTTAATCTATGTGTTGTTTATAATTTCTTCCTGTGATTTTTATTTTAATCTGTGTAACGTCTTCAGGTAAAATGTTCCATGAATATGTTCTACCTATGGAAGACACTTGGAACCTATTTTTTTTCTATTCATTTAATTAAACCCTTACAGAGTGCTTGCTATACACCAAGAATGGTATTAGACACTAATCTATCTCATATAATGCCTATTATACTGTCTAATATAATGGTATGATAATTGATGGGGGAAATTATGAAATGTTCAGAGATTAAATGGGGTGGCAGGGATGGCTTTCTAGAGAAAGTGATATCTAGGGAGAAAGCCAAACAGAAAGGAAGAGGTATTCACATGGGGAATTGGAACCAATGTGTGGTAGGAGAACAGCACACACACAGGTAAGTAAGAGAATGTTGGGGAGTTGAGAGACTCAAGTAGCTCTCACCAGCTGATACGGGCTGGCTCTAGCACACTGCAAGCTAAACTCTCTCTGATGTGTGTTTGCAAGAGTGTGTATATGTCTCTGTGTGTATATGCATCCAAGAGTCAGAGTAGTGTGGTTAAGAGCTCAAGTTCTGCAGTCTCAGATCCAGACTTGAAGTCTGCTTCCACAGTTTACTCATTAATTCTATTATTATGATTTGGCATTCAGGCTGACTCTTGTGTCCTTTCCACATGCCTCAATTACTTTATAAGCACTTCCTACTTTGTGGCACACAATGAGATAATACTCATATCTTTCATATCCCAGATAAGAAATTCACCATTTATCCATTGAGATCTGGCTTATTTTAGCGGAGAATGGTATTTAGAAACCCAAATCTGGGTACTTATTGTTATGATCTGTCATTCTTGTATCACACTGTTTCATTATAGAGGCTTTGTAATGTGTTCTAATATCTTCTTGTGGCTCCTTTCATAGTTTTTTCATTTTAGTGTTTCTTAGCTATTTTTATGTGTATTTTTGCTTTTTTCCTATGAACTTTAATATCAACTTGTCTAGCCACAGGGGAAAAAACCTTTTTTGCTATTTTTTACTGGCACTCCATTATACTTATAAGTTAACTTAGGGAGAACTGACATCTTGATAATGTGGTCATATCCAAGAAAAAGAGGTATCTGTCCACTTGCTACTATCTATTTTTCTGGTTTTAAAGTTTTTAAATACAGGAATAACCAATTATTAAGTTCATTCCTAAATATTTTATCTTTACCATTATTACTGTGTTTGTATACTTTTCCTTTCTTTTTTTTTTCTTTTAACTGGTTGTTATTAGTGTATATAGAAGTCACTGATTTTTACATGTTAAACAGCTTATATTCTGCTACCTTGCTGAATTATGTTTGTGTTTTTTGTCAGTTTTATTATTGATTTTCTAGTGTTTCCAAGCAGAGTATCATGCTATTGGCAAATACATATGGTTTTGCTTCTTTTAAATTTTTTATGATTTAAAAGAAGCAAATTGTTCTAACTGATACCTCTAATACATTACTAAATAGTAGTGGATATAATGGCTATCTTTGTCCTGTCTCTGATCTTTGTGAAAATCCTTTACAGTGTTTTCCCTTTATATAAGATACTGACTAGAGGATTG
Source organism: Mirounga leonina (assembly GCF_011800145.1). NCBI lineage: Eukaryota > Metazoa > Chordata > Mammalia > Carnivora > Phocidae > Mirounga > Mirounga leonina. Next base: position 3,311,261 of record NW_023270702.1, read on the forward strand.
AGTAATATATATTATTACTTTAAGGATGTATCCAATACTTTCTATTTTCATTAGTTTTCTCTTAGAAATGGGTATTGAATTTTGCCAAGGCCTTTTTCAACATTTATGGAGAAAATAATATTTTTTCTCTTTAGATCAAATAATTTAATGAATTATATCAACAGATTTCCTAATGGGCTATTCTTATATTTTTAGCTTAAACCCCACTTGGTTATGACATATTTTCATAATGGAGTGTCAGAGTCTCTCTGCTAATATTTAGGAATTTTCCACTGGTGTTCATAAGTGATACTGATCTGTAATTTTCTTTTTTGCATGTGATGAATTGATCAGGTATAGGTTTCAAGGTTATACTTGCTTCATTAAAGTACTTTGGAAGGTTTCCTTAATTTTCTATACCCTGAGGCAATTTATATAGCATTGGAAATATCTAGACTCTAAAGGTGTGGTAAAATTTCCCCATAGAATCATCTGAATCTGGTGTGTGTGTGTGCATGTGCGTGTGCGTGTGTGTGTGTGTGTGAGATAGTTCCTTGACAACTTTCTGTTTCTTCTATGGAAATTAGATCTGCTTCTACTTTCTATTTCCATTGAGCTCAGTTTTTATAAACTATATTTTCCTATAAAATCCTCTTCATGCAGATTTGTAAATTTATTTGCATAGAGGTTTACAAAGCAGTTTCTTAATGATTTTTTAAATTCATTTGTAGCAATAATTATTTTTCTTATTATTTCTTATTTTGTATGTTTGTGTTTTCTCCTCTTCATCTTAATTAAATTAGTAGTTTATATTTTCATTGTATTTTCTGAAAGAATTAGGATTTTGGTTTATTAGCTTATCTACATTTTTTCTTTTTTTAACCTCATTATTTTTTGCTTTTATCTTTTTATTTCCTTTCTCGTGCTTTCTTTTTGTTTACTTAAGTTAATCTTTTCCTAGATTTTTAAATTGGGAATTTAGTCCACTTATTTTCATTCTTTTATTTTATTGATAGATATAAAAATTAGTATTTTTCTTTGTTCTCTTTAAATGCATTCCACAGATACTGTGTAGGAGAAATATACTGATCCTTGCAACAACATGAATGAATCTCAAAAACATGCTATCTGAAAGTAGGCAGACATAATAAACACATTCTATGTGATTCTGGTCATATGATATTCGAGAAAAATCAAATCTATATTTATAGAAATCAAATCAGTAGTTGCTGATGCTGGGTGTGGTAGCGCAAAGGATGTGAGATATATTTGTGTTAGGATGGTTATATGGATATATAAATTTGTCAAAACATGAAATGTACCCATAACAGTATGCTTATGGGTGCATTTTATTACATATAACTTCATGTAACTATATCTCATAATTCTAATTAAAAATGAGAATGCCTCACTATGAAAATGGAAACTTATGCTATGTTATAATGTCTATTTAGATTTGTAAGAGTCTCAGATTCCTGGTTGGAATACTTTCTTTCTTTCTTTCTTTTTTTTTTAAGATTTTATTTATTTAATTGACAGAGAGAGAGAGACACAGCGAGAGAAGGAACACAAGCGGGAGAGTGGGAGAGGGAGGAGCAGGAAGCCCGATGTAGGGCTCAATCCCAGGACCCTGGGATCATGACCCGAGCTGAAGGCAGATGCTTAACAACTGAGCCACCCAGGCACCCCTGGACTACTTTCTTAATCTGACGTTTGTTTAAAGACCATAGAGAAGTTACTAGCATTTTTTTTGAGAAGAGGAATAGAGCAACAATTTTCTCTCACATTTAAAACTCTGTATACTGAGGTTTATTCAAATTTACCTTCTTTTTGGAGATAATTAAAACTTGTTTCAGTTTTATTTATTTGATCTTAGCTTAAAGAGGATCATGTTCAACTTATTAATTTTATGATCACTCATTGTGGGAAACATTTTTCATGAAGCTTCAGTGTTCTCAACTTTAAAATGAGGATAAATATTACTTAGCCTGTATTATTATATATGAAAATTAAATGATATAATATTTATAAAACTCAGCCTGATATTTACATTAAATAAATGATAAAAAATTTTAGCAAGCAGTATTCCCAGTAAAGTTAAGGACAAAACATATTAATATCTAGTGGGCATGACTATGTTCTTCTTGACTTTATTTGGAACAAAAAACATTTGGGAATAGAGTAACAGTACTATAATTACCGAGTTAATACAATTAAACTAGAGAAATAAATGAGGTATAAAATGTGCAAATTAAGATGTGAATCATTATTTTGTGTGTAAATTTTTTTAAAGATTTTATTCTTAAGTAATCTCTACATCCAGCGTGGGGCCTGAACTCACAACCCCAAGATCAAGAGTCATGTGTTCCACTGACAGAGCCACCCAGGTGCCCCTTGAGTCATTATTTTGAAGTTGTAGGTCTGAGGTCTTGTTTCCTTCCTGTCAGTTAGCTAGGCTGGTTTTTTTTTTTTTTTTTGCCTCTAGAGGCTGCCCATATCCCTCTTATATGGCCCTATCCATCTTCAGACCAGCTATGATGAATTGAGCTCTTGTCATGCTTCAAATTTCTTTGACTTCCTCTTTCCCTACAAGCCTGAGAAAACTTATTTTTATACATCTCATGAGATTATATTAGACCCAACCTGTATAATCTCTCCCTTTGCCATATATAACATAATCACTGGGTGGCAAAGGTCATGGGCCATTCTGAACTTCTGCCTACCATATTTCTATATGGTTCAAGTTTTTCCATGAGAATATATTATTCTCCTAACATAAAAACCTATTAATAAAAAGATTATATTGAAAAATTTCAAAACAACTTCTAATTATCCCAAGTTTAAAATGGAATTATAATAACTTGCTCCAAGGAAAAAGGATAAAATAATATATGTGAAAATGTTTTTTAAATGTTAGTCATCAACAAGTTTTAGTTATACTTATTTTAACTATGCTATTATTATTATTACAAACATGTAAGTCAGACCATTGCATAGTACCAATGTGAGAATACAGTAATTTTATTAAAGGTAGTGATAAGCAGTCATGAGTGATTAAACGTATACAAAGAGTATGGTCTAGAAACAGCATATTTAACTTTAGATTCACATGGAAAAAAAAGATAGCCAGTGGTCCTCTAGTATAGCAGTTTTTAAAGTTTCCACAGATGGAAAACTTTTCCTCCAATGCTATTTTAATATCAGGGGAGGCCCTTGAAGTTATGGCAGCCATTATCGAGAGCACATATTTTTATTTGATTCTAGGGTTTTGAAATTTCAGGGAACAGATATTGCCACATATTGGGAAATATTAGGGTCCCATCTTTATTTTCCATGAAGAACTTAATTAGAATTCCTTTTGATTTTTAGAGAATGAGAAATTTAAGGTTAGTAGGATTTAAGGAGAAGATCACAAAAATGGCATGGCAATGCAATATTTCTTTAATTTATCTGTATTGTATATATATTTGGGAGAGAAATCAAACATTCCAGGCTTTGGAACTTCCATCCTATTAGGAGGAATTTGGCTAATGTGGAGGAGTAATGGTGGAAGAAGAGGTCCTAACATGTTCTGATGGATTCCACTGGGTTCTAAAGTGGAATTTTTGGGAGGAGGTTAGAACTCCTGAACCCAGCCTGGGCACTGGCATATAGGAATAAATCTCTATGGAGATGTAGAGCTATGTACACTAAATGAAGGTCAAAGTTTTGTTTTGTTTTGTTTTGTTGTTGTTCTTGTTTTTTTCACCCAAACGTAGGAGATGATAGAAGAAACTATTGTGCTCATCTGTCCTTTATGTGTAATGCTCTTTTATTCATTTGTTCTGTACTGGATCTGCAGTTTTGCTTGGTTTCGTTTCCTCTCTTACCCTCTTGCTTGCTGCTGCAGGAACAGCACCTGTATGTCTTGTTCTAAAAGACCACCAGCTACTCCCATGGAGGCTCTGGCTCCTTACACCCCCTCCAGACTCAGATGAAGCACTGAACCGCACCCATTTTTTTTTGGTGACAGGGACTATGCCATATGTACTGTTTTACTCCTAACACTTAGCATTATACTCAGTAGTTTTGTTTTAAATAAATGACTAAACTAAAATATGTAGAAATGAGGCTCAAGGATTATGAGTCATGAAGTTCTTACAATTCAGGTCCCACCGGATGGGCTAGAGAAACAGGGCATTTGGGGCGCCTGGGTGGCTCAGTCGTTAAGCGTCTGCCTTCGGCTCAGGTCGTGATCCCTGGGTCCTGGGATCGAGCCCCGCATCGGGCTCCCTGCTCCGCGGGAAGCCTGCTTCTCCCTCTCCCACTCCCCCTGCTTGTGTTCCCGCTCTCGCTGTCTCTCTCCCTCTGTTGAAAAATAAATAAAATCTTAAAAAAAAAAAAAAAGAAACAGGGCATTTGGACACATGAAATAAGTAATGTTAAAGAGAAGTAGGAGTAGATTTTGTGTTGGTTTGGTGAATAATTGGTTTTCATTTCTGGGCTCTAAATGAGATCCTGTGTAGATTAATTGCCAAAATGGCCCTATTTCCCACCCCATCATCTTGTTACAATGTTTGCATCTCTCTCTTCAGTAAGTGGGGCCTTTTTCCTAACCTCTTGAATTTGGGCTGCACTTTTGACTCACTCAGATTAAAAGATTTCAGTGGAAGTGACTGTTTTTAGTATAAGCTTCAAGAAGCTTTGTACTTTCACTGCCTCTTGTAAACCCTTTCCTCTGCCATGAGAACAAGCCTGGGACAGCCTGTGGCAGTGGAAGCTGCTTGGTCATCCCAGCTGTGACCAGCCTCCAGCTGACCCACCTACTCATTGAAGAAACATAAGCAAGCCTAGTCAAGGTCAGCTGAACCTGTTCAGATGATCAGGACCACCCAGCAGATCCATAGACTCATGATGGAATAATAAATGGCTCCTATTTGAAACTACCAGATTGGGGGGGGGGAGTGGTTTATTACACAACAACAGATAAATGATATAGAACATAGAGTGGCAAAGTCATTTGAGAACACTCATTGTGGTACAAAGTATTTTTCTGAGTTTTTTAAAGAGAGTGACTATAGTTTTTATAAAAATGATATACACACCCATTATAAAAAAAACTTTAAGCCATATTAAATAATACAAAAAAGTATAAAAATCACACCACCCCTAGTTATATATCTGTTTATATTTACTTTATAGTTATGCATACATATTTCAAGCTATGTATTATATATCAATTTATAAATGTAAATATCACTCCCTCACATTTTAAGAAATAATTTTATGTAGACTCTTTGGTTCTGTATTTGATATCAATAACTTGCATTTTTTTTTAATTGTTAGAGCCACTTTATTATTGCCTTCAGTTATCCAGAGAACATCATGTTGACTGCAAGCTTATTTGAGATGCAGCACTCCGTGAAGCCTGTCTAATGCTATCATTGCAGGCTTTTGCAAAAGTGCTAAGTACATATTTCCATATTATTAGGGGAGTTTATTCATTTACCCTGTAGGTATATATTTGTGATTCAAAAATGTTATTACTGAATACATTGATTTTAAGTCTTTTCAAGGCAAAGATTGATTGAATAATGAAACTTTTTGTAAAAAGTAAATATATTAAAAACACGTGATACAAAGGCATAAAACATTACCTTTATCTTTGAACATTGTATCTGATCTTCCTCCCCGATCTCATACTCCTTTCTTCACTTTCAGAGAGAACTTCACTCTTAGAGATATTAAATTTGTTTTTTCCATGCATTTCTTCTTAAACTTGCTTATTTATTTATTTTTGTCTCAGGAACATTATTCCTAAGATTGGCCCTTGATATCCTGTATACCTATAATTCATTATTTTATTCATTTACATTGCTATTTGGTATTCCATTACATAAATACAACATGATCTATTTATCCATTTGTATTAGGGAAATAATGCTAATTGCCATCACAATCTTAACATCACAGTTGCTAAATATAATATAAGGTCATTTGTCTGTAGTTTCACAATCTGATCTGGATCTGTTTGTGAATGTGGTAGGGGAAACATAGTGAGGAGTGCTTGTTGCACGTAGTCATTCAGAGATCTATCACAGTGTATCATGAGGCCATTCCATACTCATTACGTGGCTTCAGTACACCTGCATCATCTAGTCAGCAAGGAGAGAAAAAAGGAGTGTAGACATGGCATACTTGCTTTTAACTGCTTGAAACATAGAATGCTCACTTTCTTTGAGGAGAAATAGTTAAAGGTCCTATTTTTATGCAAGGGGGCTTGAAAATGTGTTTGTGTATGTATATTCAGAGGATAAAAATTGTTTAATGAATACATAGCACTGTTACTTTCATAACTATCTCTCTAATCTTGGGATATACATTTTATTCTTATATTCACACTCACCTTCTTTCTAATGGAGGTGTCTAAAGTCCTGTCAAAGCTAAAAATCTATATCCTATTCTGTCTTCTTCACAAGGCTATGTCTTAAGGGGCTGTGGTTCCTCCAACTTTTTCTATGTTATGTCTTCCTGTTTGGTTTCTAGAAGTGGTCATATTTTCCAGTTCTTCCAGGCCCCCAATTTATTGACTCTACCGATTCCTTTGCAAATCAGCACATTCTCTCCTGGGCTTACCTGTTTCTCATAATAGTTAGCTGCTCTCCTGTATTGGCAGCCCACACACACTACTTTTTGTATTCTCTCTAACCATTTTCCACTATGCATAAGGCTCATTGGTTTTTAGTCTCTGATATCAGATTTCTCACCACTCAAAATCCAACAGCTCAGCTGATGACATATATTTAAGGATTTGTTAAGGCAACATCTCGCTTCAAATTACAAATTACTGTATTAGAATAAGCTAATATTGCTAAAAAACTATTGTGAAAACCTAAGTAGTTTAATATGCTTATTTCTTGTTTCTAATACGCTTATTTACTCACCTCTCAGTCTAATTGGATGTTTGATGGGTGATGCTCCCTGTGGTAATATAAGGGATCAGCTTCTCACTTCTGTGGCATTGCCATCTTCAACGCATGGCACATGAAGGATAGAGGAGAATATGGAAGAAGGCATGTGGGCAATTGATCATTTTTATCATTTCCATCCACAATGCCTATATATTATAAAAAGTCTAAAATGATAAATATCAAATGTTTCTCTCTGGCAGGTGGCTTTATGAGTATTTAAAAATTTTCTTTTTTGTTTCTTTGCTTTGTTCCTTCTTTGCTTGTTCCAAGATTCCTGAAGAAACATTATATCCCTTTTGTATTGAAGAGAAAATTCTAATTGAATAACTCGCCTCAGAAATAAAGGAGTGAATTTTACCATATAAGCTAATCATTAAATACTAAACTGGTTAGAAAAGTGACATCTGGAAAAAGCTTTCGACTATTTGGATAATCTAAGTAAAAAGTTTATGTAGCTCTTCGTTACGGCAGTGGTTAACCTTTGATTGATCTCTGGCTTTAAGATGGGACATTGAAAAATATTAATAATAATGCCTTTTGTTATTGTCATTTTGCCTTTATAGATCAGATGTGTCACTACTTACCTGCTTTGTGCATTCTTGAATCTTTTGTTTTTATGTTTCTTAGAGAAACTTCACACTTTGTTCAATAAAGTCTTCAAGTTAAAAAAATATTTAATGCCTGTTGTATGCTTATCACAGTGTGAGTTAAAGTAGAGCTTAGGACATGTTTTCTTGGGTCCCACACAAAATGAACACCATTTTACGTAAGGTGGAGAAGGAAAGCAACCCAGTATGAAAAATCATAACGGGCAAATTAGCATTTAAATGGAAAGTTACAGGTGTGGAAGAGTTCTCCTGTTTTAGGATTTTAAAACATGTGTCCTTGATTCCCCCTTTTCACTTGGCTTTACCTCTCTCACAGATTTTATTTTTATTGCCAACACACTGAAATGTGTAACTCCTTTCAGTGACATCGGGAGTCAGTTTACACTTTGGCAGGTATTGAGCAAATTTTGTTGTTCTTAGTATTGGTCAGAGTGGACATTGTTCTTTGTGACTTGATTGTTATCACAGCATATAGCAGAAGCAGGAAATAATCTTTATTATGTTTTGTGTAACAATATGGGAGGGTGCAAGAGACCTTGAAAATGTGAGTAGAATATGCCACCAATCTCTTGCTTCATTTCTTCTGAAGTTGCTGTGTTTATTCTGTTATTTGGGGGAGAGTGGAAGGGGCGTGGATCCAGATCTAAATTCAGAAAAGAAGATCCAGCTACAAGAAATGGGAAGAAGTCCAGAAATGAGAAAAATCTCCAGCATGATCAACAAATTATATTTAAAAAAATACTTTTTGCTTCAAATACTTATTAAAAGTGCTAAGCTAAGTCTAACAGAAGATTTTGCATATATATGGGTTTTAAGTAAAGATGGTTACTTACTCTTTTTATAATGTCAACTATATCTGAATAAAAATAATGATGAAGTTCTTAAGATAAAGTAACAAATGTGGGAATATATCATGAGACATTCTCTAACAAGGCATTTGAATGTAAAATTAATTTGCTGGCCAAATCAAGCCTCTTGTGTTTACAGTTATATGTAGTATAAATTTCTCACCATGAAACTGGCAACATATGAGATAGGTAACTCTGATCCTGACAACAATTTTACAATGGGGTACCACGAAAATACTGTTAGTGTATGACTTGAATGTTAAAAGAGTATTTTAGCTACACAGATAACTCTTTCATAGCTTTGTATTTTCTCTTGTAGCAATTAAAAAATGTCTTCAACACATACATAATATACATTTCTCTCTGATTTATATTAGCGACACCTATGAATCACTTCACCTATGAATCAGTTCTAAAAACAAATTCTAAACTTGGTTTTAGATCAAGAACCCTTTTAAGAACATAATGAAAGTTATACAGTTCCTCTCCAGGAATATGCATACATTTTTATAGAAAATTTCTTGTAGACTCTACCCCAGAAGCCCCTTTACAGATCCTGTGTTAGGAAACTACTCTCAAACATGGTTTTCCTTGTTGGTTTTTGGCAGGTTTGGGGTGTTGCGCAACTGCACTATGGTATTCTCTTTTCTGCTCTTAGTGCTGTCTACAGCAAACAATGTGGAGGTGGGAGGGAAGAACTGAAACTGAGGCTACATTTCTCTCTGGAATAAGAATAGAAAGCCATTTACTTATTTATCTATCCTTTAAACAAACATTGAGCAGATAGTTATTATATGGAAAGCACTTTTGTAGGCACTGTGGGACATAGAAGACCATCAATTCTATAAGAAGAATCCCAGAAGTGTTATTCATATTTGTTATTTAAAAACCCGAGATTCCAAATATTAAAAAGATAGAATTATATTAATTACAATTGTTTATACTGAATGGCATGTTTTATGTAGAAATTTCTTGTAAATTGAAAAATGTCCTTCAAATGTTATTTTTATTTTTATCTTGATGTTGGGAAACCAATACCAGTGAGGATCACAGTAAGCAAAAGAGACATGAGACTTTCATATAAGAAATAGGATCTATAAAGTCACAGAAACCTTAACCTTTGATTGATCTCTGGCTTTAAGATGGGACATTGTTAGCTGCTCAAGTGTGCACATTTAAATAGGAGTAAAGATGAGTTTTAAATACTTCTCTGGAGATGTATTAAAATTCCACTGGAGGGGACCCTGGGTAGCTCAGTCGGTTAAGTATCTGTGTTCAGCCCATGTCATGGTTCCGGGGTAGAGCCCCGCATTAAGCTCCCTGCTCAGCGGGGAGTCTGCTTCTCCCTCTCCCTCGGCCATTCCACCCCCGCCCCTTGTGCTCTCGGGCTCTCTCTATCTCTCTGTCAAATAAATAAATAAATAAATAATTCCACTGGAATTAGGGTGACCAGATTTAGGAAAGATAAAATTACATTTGAAATGTTGTTTATCTGAAATTCAAATTTAGTTAGATATCTTTTATCTGGGAATCCTAATTCGAGTTCCTCCAACTTGAATCTCTTTGATGTTTGTTTTTGTTCTGCTTAAATTCTATTTTCCTTTATTCAGCAGAGTATTATATATACTCTACAGAATATATTATAGAGTATTATTTTGTTACTCTAAAACTTTCAGGCCAGACCTTCAAGTGAGCTATTCTTTATTTGAGGTTTTAAGTCTCAGTAGGTTAAGTTCATCATCAGCTAGCGTCTGCTACCGTGATTTCTCATTTCAAGCTTTATTCTCTGGCTTGTACTTTGACTTGCATTTTTCCATGTAATAAGGCATGTACTGTTTTATTGCATTTTGCCAATTATTCAAAATACAGAAACTTAAATCAGAAAAAGGGAAGGCAGAGCAGGAGAGAATAAAGCAAATTGGCAGGAATTAAACCTAGAGCCTCTTATGAGAGTAAGTAGCTTGTTAGAGAAAATGGGATTAGATACTAGGCCAGCAGATAGAGATTGGGTGGTTGAGAAGCCTGGGCACTCTGGAAGAACTGAGAGGTGGATGGTACAGATGAGCTGGTCATGTGCATTAGCAGAGGGATTCACTGGGACAGAGGTTTGGATAATCAGGAATAGATCATTAGCAGTCAGGACTTCCAGGAGCTGCTTTGTCCAGGAAGGCTTCTCGTAGTGTTAAAGATAAAACACTCCCTAGGAAGACACAGGGTTCTGCTAGAATACTGTACCAACAGTTTAGAGAAAAGCTCTTCACCCCCACCCACAAAAGTGCATTTGGGTAAGAATGGCTCTTGCTGGGCGCCTGGGTGGCTCAGTTGGTTAAGCGACTGCCTTCGGCTCAGGTCATGATCCTGGAGTCCTGGGATCGAGTCCCGCATCGGGCTCCCTGCTCGGCAGGGAGTCTGCTTCTCCCTCTGACCCTCCTCCCTCTCATGCTCTCTGTCTCTCATTGTCTCTCTCTCAAATAAATAAATAAAATCTTAAAAAAAAAAAAAGAATGGCTCTTGCTAATGAAGAGCCTATTAACTTATTTGAAGACATATTTATTGAAAATACTTAGACCATACTTTAATTTGATACATATCCACCTGCCAGCCCATCCAAGGAAGAAAGAAGCTCCAGAGGAAACTTGATGTGTAGCATGGTTTCATCTGTTAGAGATGGCTTAGCACAGACCCATGAGCAGCAACATAGTGAGAATACAGTGTTTGTCTTAATTCTATGACTTTGTGAGAGTTACACACATGTGTGTGTGCTCATGCACACACACACACACACTCACTCAGCTTCTGTCCATAAACATTGATCTTAAATACAAATTTGAATTTTCTTAGATACTCTTCATTCACTGCTGGCTAACTTCCATATTCATCCTAGTATCTGACTTTGGTTCTTCTCTTATCTGCATTCTCATTCTGGCTTTTCTGGGTAGACACATGCATCTGGTCTTTTCACCTCTAGACTTTAGTTTCTTCTCAAGAGATTTCAGACCCTGGATGTTCATAAATTAAGTTGTGATAGATAATTTGAGGATATTATACATAACAAGAAAGACCATAAAATTAGAGTGATGCAAGGCAGATTGTCAGAGAGTCACCTATAATATATCACTGCGTGGGAATTCTGAGAATAAGAATTCCATAGCTGTCCATGAACAATAAAGAATTATTTAAAGAAAACACTAAATTGCCAAAATCCCACCTTCCGACCAAGCACATTATGAGTTAAATTATCTTTGTTTCTAGGTCTTTAATTTCCTTACATGAGCATTCCGCAAATTGCTTTAAGAATAAGTAAATATTGTATAATGCACTTTGAAAACCAACCAGTAGAAATTTAAATAGAATGTAGCATGGGCTCATTCTCTGTGACGTAATTTAATCTTTCTTTTTCTGTGAATTGTATTCATAGGGGGATCATGTTGGAATACAGATACTCGTGATCCTGTTAACTGTAGCCAGAGCAGGTACAACAACAAGTGTCAAGATCCCTGGTGATGTGGAAAAAATTGTGAATTGTGACTTCATATGAAGCACAGCATCACTTTTAGGACAAAGTCCAAAATTCCTAACATGACTTTTAAGGTCAGTCATAATATGGTGCCTGTTTATCTCTATATTTATAGTTTTCTCCATTTCCTCCTTCTACTTTATACCTCAGCCACACTGATCTGCTACTGATCTACTCACTGATTCCCAGATTTGAGGTATTTTTCTATCTTGGCTTTCCTGTAGTTTATTTCTGTGACAAAACACTATTTCCCTTGCCACTTAACACCTACTTAGCTGTTAGGATTCATCTTGCTTTGTGCTTGCTCCGTTCTTATCCCTACTTCTATATCTTTATATTATCTTCTTATAATAATGAGATTATCATAGGAATATCTTCTATATTAATCTTTAGGTATATTTTGAAAGTAAATGCCTCTTACTCTTCATTGTATACTAAGGCCTATGACATTTTTTCATCTCAGGGCAGGCATCAAAAAACTATTTATTGAGTTAATGGGGCATACAAAGATGGACAGACCCAGCTGCAGCTGCTTAGAGGACTTGTAGTTGGTAGAAAGACAATGGTATTCCAAGGATATACTATGTGAATCACTAATCGTTAATGTGATTCAAATATAATGGCTCCAGTGTTCAGCCTCTGATTTTGCTTGGTAGTCTTAAAACAGGGCAAAGCACTTTCTCATGTTTTGTGCACATACACATCCACACCCACCCATAATCCATACCCACATACATTCTTTTGTCTCCTGCAAGTATTTGGGAAGAAAAGATCATCTCATTGTGTGAAATAGAAAGTATGAATGAGCAATAGATTTCTAGCTGCTCCTCTGTTGGTAGATTCTTTTTTTCCAGACTCTGCTAATAAAAGAGTTGCCTTTCCTGTCTCTACTTCCCAGCTTCCAAAATTGGGGTTACATTTTTCCCCCTGGTAACCTGGCCTCTCCCATTCTCTTTGCCCTTATGGATTTTACTTTTTAAAAAATTTTTCATGGAAATTTTAGTTGATTTGGAAGATAGGTAGAAAAACATGTGTTAATTCTGTCATATTCCAATGGACATTTTCTGCTTCAGTATCTTATCTAATTTTTACTTGACAAACATAGCTTTTCCCTAATAGTTAGGTAGCTTTGAAATATGTGCGGCTGTCAATAAACTGCATCTGGTTGCCATGGATGAAGATATCATGTGTGGTATAGGGAAGTCAGCTTACAAGAGTTATTTATTCATTAAACTTTTAATTTTCATGAATTCTGTGTACAGTTATATCCACAGCTGTTATCAAAATTATATAGACTTATTATTAAAGAAAGCATATTAAAAGCAAAATTAATAAAATCTCAAATTTTCTCACTTCCTAATTATTTTACTATATTTTACTATTATATATGTTCTTGAAGTTGTTTATATTCACTTTGTTTGTAAGGCAGAAATACCAGACAATGGTATACTACTGTGTATCTCTTCACAGTGACCTCACATTAGTAACTTGAAATGGCTTAAGGTTGGGAGTATTTATGCCATGGGAATTTGCAAATGCTAAAAATAAAGCTATTTGTTTTCACTCAGAAACCTGGTTGTTAAATATTTACCAGCATGCCACTATTATGTATTCTCCAAAACCAAGGAATCAAAGTGTTTCTGCATCCATCACCCTTTATTTAGATTTTACCTATAACCTTGAGGTTTTGTCTCAATTTCCTTCCTTTTCTCCTTCCTTCTTTTCCCCTACTTTTCTTTTTTATTTTTCTTTTTTTCTTTTTTAAAGATTTTATTTGTTTGACAGAGAGAGACACAGCGAGAGAGGCAACAGAAGCAGGGGGAGTGGGAGAGGGAGAAGCAGGCTTCCCGCCGAGCAGGGAGCCCGATGCAGGGCTCGATCCCAGGACCCTGGGATCATGACCCAAGCCGAAGGCAGACGCTCAACGACTGAGCTACCCAGGCACCCCAGGAAATTTTAGCAAAGTTCAAATTGTGTTTTTTTCTTAAGTATCCGAACTACGTGTTTATGTAGATCAGAATAAATCTACACCAAAGGAGCTTGCTGTTCTCTATGTGGATGAAGACTCGATGCCATATTCTCTGTTTTAAGCAGTAAATTAAAAATAATTTTGAAGAAAAAAAATAAAAACATGTTTACCATTTTTGGCATTTTAAGATACTGCAAATAAACTAATGTAAAGTGGATTAGTGCTACAATGAAGCAAGCATCAAACAAGGAATTGTGGGCTCACTCTCTAGGTCTTCTTTAGTCTAGGTCTTCCTTAGTTTAACATTCAGAAGGTATTTACTTTCTCTGATATTGGCTCCTTCATCTATAGAAATAAGGAGATTTTCTTCTGTTTTCTGAGATACCATTTCCATTCCTAAAAAATGTGTCACTTTATGTGTTTTAACTTAATGCTTTTTAAAAATTTAAATAAATTTAAATTTAAATAAATCAATGATCATGGAATAGAATTACAACGCCTATCTTCATAGGAAGAAAAGGAAAGCTCAGAGTTGGATATGAGTTTGGAGTTTTAGAATGGACTGGACTAAGTCTGGATAACCAAAAGTGGCTGGAGAAGTATGAAATACTTAAAATGTAGTTAACACACAGGAAAGAGAGATTCACCAAAGGATTTTTAATCAGAAATTGTAAAAAAAGTTGTTTCATTTTTATATCTCATAGAGTTTAAAATCAATATACTAGTTGCATACACCCCTTCTTGCTTTGGTTTGTGCAAGCCAGCATGTCCTTCCTTATCCCACTACTCTGCTCTATAGCCCTGCCTCATGGCAAAAATTGACATGGGAGTCATATGCCTTTTCACACTTCATGGTTCCAAGTTATGGTACAGTTTCTAGCTGTACAAGTTCTGATGGAGGTTAAGAATGCTGGTATGACTCTACTCTACCTTGCTTCTTTGTAGAAACCCATCTCAATGCTATCATTCCCAGAGAAGAAATGAGAAAAACTGGCAGATGTATTTTATCTGTGAATGATTTATCATTACATTTTATACTTTATTCTGTGCTTTGTCTTGTAACCACAATAAATCCATGAGCAACCTGTTTCTTCTCAGTTATACATAGGGTATGTTGTGTGCTAAGAGAAAGATCTCATGGTACTCTCTACGTCTGACACATCATTTGCCTAGCTTGGAGCCTGGCCCTTATTGCCTGGCTCTCTCGAAGTTTTTTTTTTCTCCTGGGTTTTTTTTTTTTTTTTTTAAGATTTTATTTATTGATTTGACAGAGAGAGACAAGTGAGAGAGGGAACACAAGCAGGCAGAGTGGGAGAGGGAGAAGCAGGCTCCCCGCTGAACAGAGAGCCCGATGCAGGGCTCGATCCCAGGACCCCGGGGTCATGACCTGAGCCGAAGGCAGACACTTAACGACTGAGCCACCCAGGCGCCCCTTTTCTCCTGGGTTTTGATTTCTGAATGCTAGATTTTATACTCTCAGTTTTATAATCTTTTTTATTGACAGAGAAAAAAAGAATAAAGCTGAGATGTTTTGCTTTCCCACGTCAGCCATCAGCAGGACACTATTTGTCCTCAAAGCAGATCTATTCTTCCCTTGTTCTTTCCCTATTTCTGACCATGTTAAAAAGCTTTGTTGCTGTGGCCTTGAACTGTCTTCTCAATCAGCTCATTATGGCTTCAGCCTTTCTGTGACAACGCTTACAGAATGATACCAAACATTAATTTTTATCCTTTGATATGTACCCTGTTTATTTTTATTCTTTGATACAAAGACTTTTAAAATCCAAAGATTTTGGAATGCTTCTTGTATAACTACATTGTTTTTGCTTTTTTCCTATATGTAAGTAGTCATTTTACAGTCAGGTTCTTGTTTAGATGCCTAACCTCCTTGGCCTCTAACCCTGACCACATTTGCCTGCCTATCTGTCATGAGCCTTAAAATGTTGCTGTTATTTTCTGGCAAATTAGAATTGCTTTTTGAAATAGCCTGATATAGAGTATGGATTTTAACATATAAGCATATGTAGTGCAGTTTTGCCAAATAATTGGCACTCACTGTTTGTAAAAAACTGTCACTGTCTCCTATTCCTGAGTCTTTTGGTCCTCACCTCATATTCTCTGCCTCTTTTGGCTAAGAGGATACCAGACACACCTCTTTGGATACCATGGTGGTATCCACCTTCTGGTGGAGGGGGTGAGTGAGGAAAAAAGAGAGAGGCCATGACTTATTTATTTTATAACTGGATCAGAGATGAAAAGTACAGCACAGGGAATATGGTCAATAATATTGTAATAACATTTTACAGGGACAGGTGTTGACTATGCTTACTGTGGTAAGCATTAAATAATGTATAAAATTGTTGAATCAGTATTTTGTGCACCAATACTTCAATTTAAAAAAGTTTAAGAAAAAGAGAGAGAGGTCAATCTAAGGCAGTGACAGAGCCACAGGGAGGGGGCCACTGAATGTCAGAGACACAGAGGAAAGAAAAGTGAATTCAGTTTCAAAGTCTGGAGAGAGCCAGATCAGAGACGTGAGGAAAACGGGGAGGGCATGTTTGTTTAAAGAAGATGAAGAGATAAAGAGCAATTTTAGTCTCACAGGCCAATAAGACATGTTTCTGATGTATCTGTTATTATATATATTATACTTTAATTTATTTAAAACTGTATGTAGAAATCCCATATTGCTTTTCATCTGTTTGTCTTATATATTTTTAAAATATTTATTTATTTTAGAGAGATGGGGGAAGAGAGAGTGTATGCATGCATGAGTGGAGGGAGGAGAGGAGGGAGAGGGAGAATCTCAAGCAGACTCCACACTGAGTGCAGAGCCCAGTGCCTGGCTCAGTCTTAGAACCCTGAGATCATGACCTGAGCTGAAACCAAGAGTCAAATGCTTAACCACTGAGCCACCAGTTGCCCTACATTAAGTGATCAAGAACCCTCCTGGATAATGAGAACTAAAAAGGTTGTGTCTGCCTTTCAGGACAGTTGTTCAAATGCTATTCTAGTGATTCTGATTCCATCACAATTTCTTGGGTTCTTATTAAGTAAGGAGATCACTGGATGCTACCACAGATCTATTAAATCAGAATTTGGAGTTTAAGACTAGAAGTCTGCATCTTTAATATGTGTTTTGGGCAATTCTTATGATCCCTTATGTTTGAGAATGTTTGTTCTAGAAATCCATGATATCTAACATAAACAATGATTAACATAAATGAATGGGCCAGAAAATAGTGAGAAAAATCATTTTACAGAAAATAAATATTTTTATTATGTTCATAGCTTAGCCCACAAATGAACCCATAGTAGATGCTTAATATTTGTGAATAATTAGTTAGTTTATATATTAGGATACTGAATCACCATGGTGACCTAGGCAATTGCAATATTTAAAGCAACATCTTTAATTATTTTTGATTACAAAGAAAAGAAACACTTGTTACCTTTTATTTTTGCAATGTGCCATAAACAAGTATGTTTTTCATGATTTTAAAATGATGAAAAATAAAACATTGAAAGATATTATGGGAGAAGAAATACATGTGAGTCCTAAAATACGCTTCAGATTGACTTTTTAAAAAATGAAGAAATCCTTAATCTACCCAAAGTTCCTTCTATGCTCACTGACATTAGCTTCAATCTCACAAAATGCTTTACCCAACTGGGAAAGAGAGGGCAACAGATGTGATAAATAATCCATTAATCATTTAGTTGAAACTCCTAAAATCCAACTAAGGCTGATTCTACTCTGACAAAATGAAATAAAAATTGATCCAGTTTGTTAAAGCCTTATGCTTATTAGGAATACATTCAGCTGAAACAAAGGCTTAATCAAATAAGGTTTATTTTTCTCACATACCAAATCTCTAGGTAGGTGAAGACTGGTGTTGGGTCAACTTCTCTGCCTTGACAGCCACAGTCCTACTCTCTGTACAAGTCTCTAATATATCTATACCCCCATGTCAGCTTCCTTTTAAAAATGTTTTAAATTAATTTTTTAAAAAATTTGAGTATAGTTGACACACAATGTTACATTAGTTTTGTGTACAACATGGTGATTCAACAGTTTGTAGGTTATGTTATGAAGGGTAGCTACCATCTGTCACCATACAAAACTGTTACAATATCACTGACTATATTCCCATGACTTATTCCTTCCATAACTGGAAGCCTGTACCTCCTACTCCCCTTTACTCACTTTGCCCATTCTCGCCTTTCCTCTGGCAACCTCACTTCTCTGTATTTATGGGTCTGATTCTGCTTTTTCTTTATTTGTTTTGTTTTTTAGATTTCACATATAAGTATTTGTCTTTCTTTGTCTGACTTATTTCATTCAGCATAATACTCTCTGGGTCCATCCTCAGCTTGCTTTTTGACTTTAGCACTCAAGATGGCTGCTACAATCCCTGCCTTTATGCCAATATTCAAGGAGGGTAGAAGGGAGGAAGGGGTGGTACTATCTCTTGCTTTTTTTTCTTTTTGAATGTCAGCAAACAAAATCTTTCCCAGAAACTCGCTGCTACATTTCCCTTTTTGACTCATGGCCCTTTGGCCAGAACTTGGTCACGTGGCGACATATTACTCTGAGTCTGGGAAAACGAGTATCTAGCTTTTGGATTCCATTGTAGGTAGCAATAGGAAGGACAGTTGTGAAATGACTTTTGAGTTGGCCAAAGAACATTATCTGACAGTCACCTCTCATTCCCAGTGTCCCCGAGCCTGGACACTGTAAGAACAAGTTTACTAGGAGTTTAAGTATTGAAAAGGCAGCTTAACTACCATGTAAAGTTTCCTGAAATTCTTTCAGAATCTTGCTTCTGTATCACTGGTGTTCATTTTAGCCCCCTGTATGATGTTTCCTGAACTATTTCTTATTCCCTCTCCCTTCTGGACATCCTGGCCCTGGAAGCCAATATGGTTTAGTGGTGGGGAGTGCAAGCTCTAGAGGCAGATGGTCAGGGTTTGAATCCTGGCTGGGCTAGTTACTAGCTATGCAACCTTGAGCTAGTTACTTAATCTCTGTGGGGCTTCATATCCCCAATCATTAAGTGTGAATAATAGTGATACCTATCCCATAGAATTGCTGTAAAAATTAAACAACATAACTACATGAAATCAGCCCATGCTATGCATATACTAAGTGCTTGATAAATGTTAATTATTATCATTAATTTATTATTTTGATTTATCTCTAGATCTTACCAATTATACATGTGGAGGAATATAGGCAGTGCAAGGAAAATAGGCACTGTGGCCAGAGGAGATTAAGTAGGGTAAATTCAGAGAACAATTGGGGTTGTTGAACAGATCATGTAATCAATTAGGAACTTGAAGGTCATTGCAAGAAACTTGATAAGATTGTAATAAGGCTTTTAAATAACTTCATAATCCTTAACATCCCGTGTGGCTGGAAACACATACTTCTCTTTATTGCCAGATGATACCTTTACTCTTTAAAGTTCTTTAGGGAGGATTATGACATCCAGACACATTATGTTTACATTTTTGGTGATGGACCATAATCTATCATAGATCCTTCTATTAGCAGATTAGTGGTTTGCCTACTTAGAAAGTGATTTTTAGTTACTAAACCACTGGGAGTCACAGAATACTCGCTACCATTTCTGACTAATTGGTATACATCAACTTTTTTTTTTTAAAACCACCATAAACCTCAAGATCAGGTAACATCATGGACAGACAGGGTTTCTAGAGTTGTTACTATTGTTGTTGTTTTCTTTCTTCCCACTCCTAAAATTGTTACTAAGTGATGGAGAGGAAGGAGTTAAGGCAGGTCTAGTTTCTGTCAACAAGTTCTCAGGGAGAAAGGACTGATGGTATTTGGTAGGAAGAGAAGCCTTGTCTTGAGAATGCTTTCAGCATGATGTCTAGGCTAAGCCAAATTAAACTAGGATTGGGAGCTCAGCACCCTGGAGATTGTCTTTTAAACTGTGGAAGACTCTGGGGTATAAAATGAAGATGTTTTATAACTGGGTGCTCCCACTGTGTGAGGACCCTATGAACCTTCCTTAGCAACCTCATCCATTCTTGACTGATCCAGCAAGGGAGGACTTGGGGAATGAACCTTGATGTCTTTCTTTGTCTGTTTGGTCCTTTAATTGAAATTACTTACTCGGGTGTAACACTGGTTAAAATCTTGATTCATGTTTGTCTAGTCTGACAATCTAATCTGTTAGCTCAGTGTTAGGAAGTGAATCTTCAAAAATTATTATTCATAAGAAAGGACCAGATTTACCACAGGTTCATAGACTGTTTTTTGTAAATCCAGGGGAGCAAGCCTCTTCTGAATAACATTATTTTTGGGGAAATTGAGCTCTAAATATTTTGAGAGGAGTTTAAAGATGAATAGCAGGTCACTAAGAGGCAAGAAAACAATTTTTTAGCAAACACAGAGGAAAAAATGTATGTGTTGTTCTTTCAGATTTTATAGTTGGGAACTATTAGCTCATTCGAGAAATTCTGCCATTGCTTGAAACTTCTGAAATTTCTGAGAATTATTTTGGGAAATATATTTTTTAAAAATGTCTCTGAGGGGCGCCTAGGTGGCTCAGATGGTTAGGCGTATGCCTTCGGCTCAGGTCATGATCCCAGGGTTCTGGGATCGAGCCCCACATCAGGCTCCTGGCTCAGCGGGGAGCCTGCTTCTCCCTCTCCTTCTGCCTCTCTGCCTGCTCATGCTCTCTCTCTCTTCTGTATCTCTGTGTCTCAAATGAATAAATAAAATCTTTAAAAAAAAGTCTCTGAATGTGGCATATATTTATTCTTTGGAGTTGTGTTTCATTCTTGGAAAAACTTAGAAGCTACCTAGAAATAAGTGCTATGAATAAGGTAGATATTAGAGGATTTAAAAATATGTGACTATAGTTATGTGACTTATTTTTTGAATGGTTTATAAACTAAAAGTAAGGATAACTCTCAAAGTGAAGTACAAAACTACCTGATCAAAATAGCTTCATTGGAATAAATTACATTTTCCTAAGATGATTGCTTAAAGGACTCACGTGGATGTTTCTCTCCTGATCATCCACCCTGATTATCCTATTTAAAATACCTACTTTAATAACTGTACTTAAAATAGTTATTTTTAATCAAGGTCTTTGTTCAGTAGATGTTTTCCCCTATGCCATTGTTAATAATTGCTATTTATAGAGATCAGAACTGTTATTAATACTATACATTTTAGTTTTCTCTTAATAACAGTGGGTATGGCTCAGAGCAAAAGAGTGCAATTTTCCCAATATGGATGTGAGGGAATAATGTTGGGTTTTTCTTTTAGCAGCCTCATGAAACACTATTGCTTTGTATTTATCAAAAAACCCTACAAACACCCTTTACAAATAGCTAGTGATTACAAGAAATAACACTTTATAGACTTCTGTGTAACACAAGGAATTTGATTATTATGCTCCTTTATCTACATCTAAACACTATGATTTAGTTTCTGCTGAAGTGATGGTTTCTTTTCTAACAAAAAAGGGTAATAAATTTCAGAGCAACTTATAGAGAAGTTGAGATGAGCTCACTAGTCCTAAAAACTGAAAAGTACTTGTTCTGCTTCAGCTGTGCATGAGGTAATTATATGTGTGTGTCTGTATGTATACATGGATATTACACACACACTAATTTTTAATTCAAATATTACAAGATAAAATAAAAATATGGTGTATGTGTCAGTTGGCATCCTCTGGGGAGAAGACAGTGAGACAATTAGCAGTCCAAGAGGCTTAATGAAGGAAATACACCGTAGAGAGAGAAAGGGAGGAAGAAGCAGTTTTGACACCTGCCAAAGAAAAGGTGGGTGAACCTTGTTTGGGCAGGAGAGCCTCAGGCAGTGGTGCAGATGTGATAGAGCTGTGGCCAAACCAACAAGGGGCTCGCCATCAAAGATAGTGGATAGAGGCAGAAACAGTGAGGCTTTAGTACGTGCACCATGCTCAGTCATTCATTGTTGGCAAAGAGTGTGACCTCCACTCAAAAGCTGAAGTGGATACTGAAGGCACTAACAGCTGGGAGCTGTCAGTAACTGGACTCCTTGCAGCTGAATGGCAAGTTCTTTCTTGCAGATTAATCCAAAGAGCACATCTCCATGGCTGCCTCAGTGTGTGTGTGTGTGTGTGTGTGTGTGTGTACACTACTAACAGAGTAGACACAAGAAAGTCCTTTATCATTTAGAGCCTACTATTTTGTAAGATATTATTGTGTTACAACCCATAAAAACAGATTTTATAAGCTTGCCTGTCTTTCCTTGGAAAAGCTACATGTAGTTAGCTTGATTTGGGCCAATTTAAAAAGAATGCTTTCCTGGGGCACCTGGTGGCTCAGTCAGTTAAGTCCCTGCCTTGGGCTCAGATCATGGTCCCAGGAGGCCCACCTCGTGATCCTAGGGTCCTGGGATCGAGCCCGTGTCAGGCTCCCTGCTCTGCGGGGAGTCTGCTTCTCCCTCTCCCTCTGCCCCTGCCCACCCCCTCCCGCAGCTTGTGCTCTCTCTCTCTCTCAAATAAATAAATAAAATCTTAAAAAATAAAAAGATTATTTTACTGAAATATCCCATACTCCCGACCAATGACGACAGGTCTTTCTGTCAGAACTAGGCGTACTTGAAGACCAGGAGAGGGCTGGGGATGGACATGCTGGAATCAAATGCCAGACCGCAGACCAAGTATAATCATGCTACTCACATTCATGTTCCTCTTCATATTCAGGGTAGAAACATGAAGAAGGGAAAATGAGAGGAAATTAACAGAGGGTTGTCTGGAATAAATAGCTTATCCTTGTTCATAGGTAAGAAAATAAAAAGAGAACCTCTGAACTAACTGGATTGTGTTCTTTATTTCCCTGATTATTGATTTACCCCCACCACGTAGGTCTAGCACATAATTCAAATCAGGTATCAACCCTAGAAGAAATATTGTCAGAATATATTGCTAACTCTTATTTTACTAATATTTAAGTTATTTTAAAGTTATTGTTATTTTAAAGTTATTAATATTTTATGAAAAATTCAGTATGTTAAAGCCTCTGTAGTACCAAGAATAGTATAAAAGCTGGGTCAGCATAACAAAGAGGCAGGAATACAGCTGGTAGGGAGCTTTATAGGTCAGAAAATATTTTTAACTAATTTTCACATAGTTCTGTTGATTTGTTTTGTATCTGTGGAAAGAAAAGTGAAAAAGCATATGTAACACATTTTGATGCAAAACACAGAAATATAATGGATTTACAGATATTCTTTCAGAAAAATTTTCATTTGTACTTCCTTATTCTCACCAAAGGGATGTTGGTATGATTTCATATGTCATTTTTGAAATGTAGCTAGTGCACAATTATATAGTTTACATGGTCTGAAATGGTTTATAAACCTACAGTGTTCAGAGCATCTTCATTAATCAACAGGTATTTGTCTGATACCTACTATATGACTCAGCATTTGGAATGCCATTGCATAGCACACATAAGACAAATAAGATATAGCCTTTAACTACCACAAACATCTAATCTACTTGAAAAGATGAGAAAAATGCACAAAATACAAAGAGAGAGACACAAGGCAATATATATTCAAGGCTCAACTATGTAGCATTTCTAAGCTTACTAGTGGCTTAGACATTGGTGATTTGGCTGGGTTGGTTATAGAAAATTTATGGAGAAGGTTGGATGTAAGGTGGACATTGAAAAATGGGTAGGTTTGGAATAGACAAAGGAGAAACACAAGAAATATCCTAAGCATGGTTGGAAACATCAATTGGCATCATCATGGTTTATAGACATTGGGTGACTAATCTCATTTGGCTGGATAAATTATGTTGTGAGCAAGAGGGAGGTAATATGAAATAACTGGACTCTGGAGCCCAGATTATGGAGGCTCTGGGCTTAAACATGGCCTAAAAACAATAAGGAATCATTATAATAATACAATAAAATTGGGATAGATTTTAGTATTATCAGCCCAAGTATAATTGCTGAGGACTTCCCTTCCATTCCACCACTTCTCTGAGGAGAAGCTTATGAATGTTCTAGACTGTTGAAAAAGGTTAATCCACATTGGAGGTTTTGGATGGGACTCAGTAAATTCCTGGTTGTCAGAGAGTGTCATTTCTGCTGATAGCTCTGGGGTAGACTTGCAGACTGCTGACAAAGGAAGGTCCCCACCAGGCAGCTACAAACATCACACCTCACAGGGCTTCTTATCATAGGGATGGGCAGTAGGCTTGCTTGGGCTCCCTAACAGGGTTTAGATGCAATTCCCCTCCTCTCTTTGGAGGCCCAGGTCTTATCTTCAGCATCTCATTCCAAGCTCCATAAATATCCTACATATTACTATGCCATGGAGTTTTCCCCTCCTGAGTCCTGTTGATTCTTATTTAGTCTTACTTGAATAAAGTAGTCAGGGTTACCCTCTTGTCTTTTTTGAATCTATTTTTATGGCATGAACTCTGTGCTTTGCTTCTTTCTGGGCCTTTCTTTCTGATTCTCAAGAGTTTTTACTTCTCAGTAATCTTACTTTCCACAAATTAAAAACATTGTTTTATTTTTGTTCTTGATATGGGTTCAAGACCTTATTTTAAGTTAAATTAATAAGAACAAAAATTGAACATTAGCAGTTTCTTTTAATTTTTAAAACTGCTTACAGTTCTACTCTCATTTAGGCAAGGTAGATGCCTCTGATTGAAGAATTACATATAAGGAAATAAGATAGAAATTCATTCACTGGGTGGCTATTTACATGAATAACACCAAACTGCCCAGGCATCCTGAAATCTAAAACCTCCTATCATTTCATGGACTCAAGGTTCAGCTTTAGAATTCAATTTTTAAGTTGTGCTCAGGTTTGAAACAGTACATATTTTGGCCTGAAAATTCTTTTCAGTCTTTAAAATAGCCTGGAGAAATGAATGTAATAATCAGTTTGACAGTTAATAATAGCGGAATATGTAATCTTTTTACATACAAATTCCCTCATCAATATTACATATAATAGTTGCTAAGCACTCGGGAGTACATATTTCTAGTTCAGAATTCATCAAGTGAAGTATTAGGTATACTCAAGTAGTCCACTAACGATGAGAAGTCCTTTTTTTCCCACACACACTTACAGACACAGAGAGCTATTGTTTTTTGTTTATTTCCCAGATATTTTTAGTATTAATAAAAATCTCAGAGAGGTCTGCAGGCATGGAAGTACAAAGTTCATCCTCTAAAACAGCACACATTACCCCTCAAGAGGCCAATAGTATATCTAGTGCAACTCTATTTTGAACCATCAGTGTCCAATTTCATGAACTTCTTGGTTGAGGAGTTTTCTGGCTTTAGTGGCATTGTCTAAATCACTTACTATTCTCTCAGAATTCCCAGAATGTAGTTACCACTTCAGTTCTTGTATCGGAGCCTGGGTTTCTCCTTCTTGAGTTAAGCTACTTACTGATCTCTTTTTCCTTAGAGACAATTCAGTGTGCCCAAATGGACCCTGGGTGATGTCAGAAACAATCCTGAAAGCTGGCATTAGTTTGCCAAAACAGTGGGTTCCTGCCCAGTTTGTAGGTAATAGCCAGTAGGCTTTTACACTACAGATCCAATGCCAATCATTAGGGGACACCCAGTGATCTATCTTTGGCAAAAATGCTCCTCTAGAATTGTCAAATAATGCTATGTATAACATTTTGGCACCTTTCATCAAGAACGGATTTGTGCCACGTTGTGATTTGTAGTATCAAGATCATTAGGTGGATCTAAAGCAAAAGAAAAGTAATATATTTTCCTTGTAAGACCCATGAAAGTGATCCAAATATATATCACTTATTTCCTATTCCCCTCCAAGTTCTATTTCCATGAAAGTTCCATTGCAAGGACTTGCTTTCGCAAAAAGTCTCTGGGTACTATTTCAGTAGAAGCAAAAACCTCCTTTACTATGCCTGAAATGATAGGAAGTTTTAGATTTCAGGATGCCTGGACAGTTTTGGTGTTATCCATGTAAATAGTCACCCAATGAATGAGTTTCGATACCCAGGAAACCAACTTGTTTATTACAAGGAACTGGAACCAAAGGAAGCTGGATAATTTCCAAAGGGAAATGTGTATAAACCCCGTAGTCCATTTGATTAAATACTTTAAAAAATATTATTATTAAATAATGTTGACATACAATGTTATAATTGTTTCAGGCGTACAACATAGTGATTTGACAATCAGTGCTCACGACAATAAGTGTAGTCACCATCTGTCACCATACAACTTCATTACAATATTGTTAAGTATATTCCCTATGCTGTACTTTTCATCCCTGTGACTTATTTATTTTATAACTGGAAGTTTGTAACTTTTAATCTGCTTCACCTATTTCAACTGAATGCTTTATAGCCAGTTTGTGGCAAAATGATAGCCAGCTATTGGACTCATACCAAGGAGTGACAGTGACTAATGATACAGACAACAATTTTAAATATTAAAAATAGGGGACTTAAAAAAATAGGGGACTCACAAGCCACGTGGTTAAAAACAGCCATAGGCCAGCAAGAGGAAAGAAAGTAGTTACTATAGAGAAGAATGCAGATTAAAAAGTGACAACTTGTGGTATTGTTCTGTGATCTTGGGTGAAACTATCTATATCTGAAGACAAGCTGCTTTGGATTCCTGAGAAGTCTCAGCCTGAGATCTCCAATAGGGATAGTCTTCCAGTGTTTGAGGATGTTTTTTGTCTCTTTGGTTGAGGGATATGTGTCCAAGAGTCAGTTTACTTAAGTGTTTCACTGCTGTGCTAGTTATTACCAATACCTGATAGGGTCCTTGTAGTTCAGATTGTGATACGGTCTTTTGTTAAACACAAATTTCTGACTTGTAGCTGAGGCTTTAGGGAAGTATCAGAGTCAAACAAATAGTATCTGGAGATGACAGAGACTTAACATGGCTGTGGTTATTACTGATAATTTTCTAAGGTGAAAGATCTGATGAGAATTCATTACAGTAATGCAATTCATACAGTAATGCATATAGTAATACACTATAAAGTAATACGGTAATGCAGGGAAATTTGGTTGTTTCTGTGGCATGCAAAACAAATATAATAAAGACAATCTAGAAGTTTTAGACAAAATGGCTCTAAGTATAATGATTAAGCATGAAGAATGTTTTAACAGATAATGTTTACATCTTATTTATAAAAAACTGTAAATGTACTTGTTTTACAGAGGAAAATATCTTAAAATGTAACATACAATTAACGAGAGACATAATATATATCTCAAACCAAGACTATGCTAAGCAGATAACAAATTTGGTAAGTCTAGAGT
Source organism: Mirounga leonina (assembly GCF_011800145.1). Classification (NCBI taxonomy): domain Eukaryota; kingdom Metazoa; phylum Chordata; class Mammalia; order Carnivora; family Phocidae; genus Mirounga; species Mirounga leonina. Next base: position 3,338,445 of record NW_023270702.1, read on the forward strand.
AGGTCTTTAAAAAAAACTCACTAGGGGCGCCTGGGTGGCTCAGTTGGTTGAGCATCTGCCTTTGGCTCAGGTCATGATCCCAGGGTCCTGGGATCGAGCCCCACATTGGGCTCCCTGCTAGGCGGAGAGCCTGCTTCTCCCTCTCCCTCTGCCTGCTGCTCCCCCTACTTGTGCTCTCTCTCTCTCTGAAAAATAAATAAATAAAATCTTAAAAAAAAACCCTCTATTTTAATAGAACTCTGTGGATAAATTTGTTGTGCATCCTGTATTAAAAAGCACTGTCCTAGAAAGTGCTAGATTCAAATGAAAGAAGTAAGAGTGTGACCAAGCTAATATTTTAAATAACTGAAATTATGAAACTATGATAATTATCAAAATAATTATGATAAATTATTATACTGTTGTTGCCTACATCAAGCAGAGTGCCAGTAAGACTCTAATAAATAGAAATATATGAAGGCCAGCAAGGATACCAAGTCTCTAGTTAATTCCCCTTTAGCATACAGTTTCTGAAATATTGAAGCATTTTACCCACACAATTTATCCTAGAGAAAGCTGAGCATCTTTTCTGATTTGACAACTCTTGCCATGGAACTCATCAAAAGTAACATTTCAAACAATCTTAATTATTTCTGGCACCTTCTTTTCTACAGTGAAAAAATGAGTCTTCGTACTTTTCCAGGGACCCTGTGGGAAATCCCAAAGATAGTTTTAGGAACAACAGATATCCTGAAAGTATTTTATTTCATTTAACATTTAGGATTAAGTCTTAGGAAGGAAAAAAAATTAAAAGTTGTCAGGAGATTTGTGAAAATTTAGGAATGTGAGTGTTGAGATATAATTGGTCACTCAATTGAGACTAATAGTAACATTTAAAAATAAACAGGGATTATGCTATGTGAAATAAGTCAAGCAGAGAAAGTCAATTTCATATGGTTTCACTTATTTGTGGAACATAAGGAATAGCATGGAGGACATTAGGAGAAGGAAGGGAAAAATGAAGGGGGGGAAATCGGAGGGGGAGATGAACCATGAGAGACTATGGACTCCGAAAAACAAACTGAGGGTTTTGGGGGGGGTGGTGGGATGGGTTAGATCGGGCTCCCTCCTTGAGGGGAAGCCTGCTTCTCCCTCTCTTACTCCCGCTGCTTGTGTTCCTGCTCTTGCTATCTCTGTCTCTGTCAAATAAATAAATAAAATCTTAAAAAAAAATTAACAGGGAAGACAAGGTAATTTTTAAGAACTGTGAGGAAGTTTTGTTTTCTTAAATAAACAAAGATGTTATAAAACCAAAGGAAAGCACAGAAAATTATTTTAACAAAACACAGAATCATTGCTATCCAAGCAGATTATACAGAAAAAAAAATAACCCTTCATCTTTTAGGTGAAAGCAGTAAACAGTAAATTGAGGACACAAACCCATCAAAATTGAGCAAACTTTGCTAGGATTTTAACACATTCATTACTTGTCAGACTCATTATCTGTACTTACTATAACCTGAGAAAATGAAATTTCCTTTCTGTGTGCCTTCTACTACTTTCTGTATCCATTAGATTTTGTCCTTGTCATTCTACTTTAAGACAAAACTATTCTCTCTTTCTAAAGAAAACCATATCTTATTATTTGGCACAAAAAATTGTGCCTCTTTGACAAGACTATTTATGGTAGAGTCTCTTTAAAGTATATTAATTATAACTTTTGGCCAAAGCAATTTCTGTTTCACAGAGAAAACTCAGGGGATTGATAAATGTGAGCTGTCATATACTAGCATCTTAGGTGAGCAGAGCATATGAATACACATCGGATAACTTTCTACAGACACAGAAATCCTTTATACAACTTCTCAAAAGAGTGAAAAATAGCTTCTCTGTAGAATATAAACAGAAGAAGCAAAAGAATGTAAACTTAAAGCTATGCTTAGTAATCAATCTTTAGTATTCTGAATGCTTAGAAATGATCTAGGTATCCAATTAATACTGATTAGTTAGCTCAGTTTTGTGGTGGTCCTAAAGATCTTGCAAACTGATCTTTGAATTCATATACTATAAGACATAATTACTGTTGAAACAAAAATTTCAGAGTTTGAGTGAATCAATTTGGTTAAATGCCAACTTATATTTTTCAAAGGCTTACACTTAAGTAGACTTACTGGTAGCTTATTTGATTAGTAATTCTACATAAACTTAGGAAGAACATATCCAAGTAGACTAAAAATGTAAGCTCATATTATACTCAATGTTGATAAACCAGGGAAGACATAGCTGTTTTTATTAAATAAAATAATAAACTAGTCTTATTTGTAAAATTTTACATAAAATATGGGAACTTGATTCTTAAAATATTTGAGTTAAGATTCTATCAGAATACTCTTCTTTAAGCATATTACAAGCAATAGTTCAGTGTCTATCTGCTGGAAATTTTTACGAATCTTTAATATATAAGCACTTATTTATCTCTACAAACTACTAAGAAGAGCTCCTTAATCTTCTTTAGAGAGACTTTTCTTTTAGAGTTCCTTCTGAGTACCTCATCGATTAATCATTTTACTTTTTCCATATTTTCTGTTTTCTTAGCCAAGACAGGAAATTTTCCCATCCACTCTCCTCCCACCAGTATCCTTTCTGTTTATAGTATCTACAAGTATCTTTATTAAGACGCTCCCTTCTTTAGGGTTGGGGATGACTGATGTGGGAGTATCTAGTTGTTTTATCCATTAAGATATACATTTATTCATGATTCTACCTTGTTTTCATTCTAAGGTGATTTCAAAATGCTCATTTCAAAATGTCCTGCTTCCATTGGAAGCACAGTTTCCCTTTTGTTCTGAGCTATTTCTTAAAAAATGTTAATTATTTCAAAAGTTCTCCAGAGTGGCCATTATCTTTGGTGAAATCATGCCATTTAGAAAGTTAAGCACATGAATTTGTGTTATCATGTAAATACCTGTAAGAAGCAGGAGTTCATCCTATAGGAAGAGGCATGGACTTAACTTTGGACTGAGACAAACACATGGGAGTCTAGGACTATTCAGTCCAAAAATGCTCTTTATGTACCTAAAATCTTGAGCCCCTCAAATGAATGCTTGGGAAGCATCCAACTTCAAACCTCCTACAAGAATGGGTGGAAATGTTGTGTAGAGAAGAGTTACCTCTCATGTCTCATATGAGCAAAATGAGACAAATCTGAGGCAATTTCTCATGAAGTTTTGATGACTAACCTATGGCAAAATTTTGTACAAAGGATCGCTAATCTAAGAAGAAAGCTTAACTTCTTTGTCCCCAGGGTTGGCTTGAAACAGACTTCTTTCAGGGCCTATTTCCATTCTCTTCCCTATGAATTTTCCTCTTATTGATGGACAAGAAAATGACAAGGACAAACACAGACAAATAGTTCTAGTAACAAAGCCAATTTCCACCAAGGATAAACATTTTTCTAAAACTGATTCCTTCCTTCTCTTACATGCATACCTTGTACTTGGAATGGAAGTAGAAAGGAACAGATACCTTAGAGAACATGGTGTGTTGGTGAATGGATGGTAGTTGGATATGCCCAGAATGACAGATTTAAGGAGAATGTGAAAGATTAGGCTGGAGAGCAAACTGGGACCAGATCATGAAGGTTAAGAGTCTTGACTCTTGTCACAAAGGCTATTGGGAATAATAGAAGAATTTAGTGTTAGAATGAGATTAGAAAACAGTTTGGAAGAGGAATGGCTGGAGAAAGATATCTGGGTGAGACACAATGAAGAGAGAAACCAAGGTAGTGACAGTGGGGATTCTGAGCTGGACTCCGATATGGGAAAGATGTAGAAGAATGACCTCATGATTGATTGGACTTGGAGGTTAGGAAGAGGCAGAAATTTAGGATAATTCCTAGTTTCTTGACTTTAACAACTAGGTGGATGGTATGATAAGGAATATAAAAGAAGGACTATATTTGTAGAACTAAAGTAAGTTTCTTTTTTTCATTTTGGGCACTGGGAGGCAAACTTCTTCCAGTTACTAATAAAAACAAAGCATGCAGAGATTCTAACAACACAGAGCAAGATGTGAAAACTTTACAGGTTGTGCCATGTCTTTGTTCTCTCCTTTATTGTAACATATTTTCTTAAATGAATATCTTGACTGTTACACATCATGTACTGTTCAAATGTATTTCATATGTCCTTTTGTTATTTCATTATTTATTAATTCCTGATCATTTACCTATTTTAAAGACAAGGAAACTTACTTAAATGATTTATACAAGATCAAGCAGCAAAGTGACAAAGAAGAGATTCTTATTACAGTCAGTCTGAATCCAAAGCACACATCTTCCATAATGCTAAAATACAGCTAGTTTTAAGTAAATAACTCTGGTGGTGATATGTAGGTGGACTTAGAAAAGAAAAAAAATTAAGATAGACTCATCTGGAGGCATTTGAAAGAGTCCAGGACAATAAAAATATGAACTAATTATGTGAGCTAGGGCAGAGGGATAGGGGAAGGAAAGAAGGGAATGAATAATTTTAAAGGGAAAAAGTTAAATTGTTGAATGATCACATAGAAGTTTATACATTCAATGAAGGGAAGAGAGCTTTCTGTTATGGTAGATTATTACAATAATGGCCTTTAATGAATCAACCCCCTGTATTCATGTTCTTGTGTGGTCTCCACATTAACTCTGAGGTTGGCCATTGGCAATGTTGACATACTTTGGCTAACAGGACATCAGCAAATGTAATATGAGCAGAGGCTTTAAAAGACCTTTTGCATTCTCCAGCTTGCCTTGTCTTGCTGCTCACTGGGAATCCCGGCACCACGCAAAGAAGCCAGGCTAAGCCTCATTAAGTGGACTATGTGGAGAAGAGGCAAACTGTATAAGCTGAGATCCCTTAGATCAACCAGCTCCCAGTTCAGCCACCTGCTGACTGCAGCTGCATGAATAACCCTGGGTGAAACCAACACAGGAACCATTCAGTTGAGCTTAATTCCCAAACTCATATTGCTGACACACAGAATAATGAACAAATAAAATTGCGGTTTGTTAAACCATTGTGTTTTAGGATGGTTTGTTACAGAGTAATAAATAACTGACACATCTACTTTGTTCTCCATTATATCTTCAATAATTAACATGGTGCTAGCAAACAGAGATTACTCAATAAATATTTTAAGTATTCAAATGAGTAAATTGATGATAATCGAATATTCTTTTAGTTCATCCTTTTTGAGTAGTTGTAAATGGAAGTCTTTTTGTCACCTTATTTATACTGTGAAAGTTATTGCACAGCTACCTATGAAAAAAAAGTTTTCAACCTTGTCCTTAAACATCAACTAGATATCAACTAGAAATGTGAAGATATCACCTGGGTGGCTCAGTCATTAAGTGTCTGCCTTTGGCTCAGGTCATGATCCTGGGGTCTTGGGATCTAGCCCCGTGTCAGACTCCCTGCTGAGCAGGGAGTCTGCTTCTCCTTCTGCACTTCATCCTCTCGTGCTCTCTCACTTTCTTTCTCTCTCTAATAAATAAATAAAATCTTAAAAAAAAAAGAAATGTGAAGATATCAACTAGGAATGTGCTCTGGGACTTCGTAACTATAACACACCAACTGAGTTGATGTGTTTTTTATTTCTTGATCTGACGTCTTATTTAGAGTACATACAGAGAACAGGACTGATTCACTATGCTTTTCATAGTTTTCTCTTAGGCTTTTCTGTCTGTATGTAAATTTTTTTAAACAAGGATGAGATTCAGCATTTAAGGTGTTCACTGAATATAAGATGTGATGGCTAGAACTCCCAAATCTGTTGATAATCTACCAAAAAGATAATGCACTTTTATTGTGGACAGAGTATTGAGACTTGGCTGTGTTCTAATCTCATCTTATCTCTAGTCCATGTTCAAATTTCTGTTTGTCCCTAAAATTTATCTTTATACTCAGTTTATTTGAGCCAGAATCCAATCAAAGGTCACGTATTATATTGGGTTGTTATGTATTTTAGATTTCTCTTAATCTAAAGCATTTTCACAATCTTTTTCTTTTTTCCATGACATTGACTTTTTGAAGAGATCAAGCCAGTTTTCTTACATAAAATCTCATATTCTGGGTTTTGCTGTTCATTTTCTTGTGGTATTTAACTTACAAAATCGCCTTTTAGTTAATGTTGTGTGAACAATTTGTAAAGGTATAAATTTATCATTTTAAAAATTCAGTAAATTTTGTTTGGACAATATGATATTAAAGCTCTAAATTATAGAGGTGGGTGGGGAGATGGGTGTAATAGGCGAGGGCGACCAAGAGTACACTTCATGAGGAGCACTGAGCAATGTATAGAATTGTTGAATCACTATATTGTACATCTGAAACTAATATAAAACTGTATTTAATTACACTTGGATAAAAAATAAAACAACTCTCTAATTTATACTACTAGTGAAAATATTTCAGTGTAGATAAACAATTTAAAAGTGAAAGATAACGGGGAGATGCCACTTGGAGAGAGAGGTTCTGAAAGATGAGCGTAGAGAAAGAAGGGTGCATGAAGAACTGAAGCACCATAATTAACAGTCAGCACCAAGGACCTGTTGCTTGATTGAGGCCATCTTGGACCTTTTAACCAGCCCAGCCACCAGCCAGCTGAATGAATGAGCGAGAAAACACTATGTGGACCATAGACAAGCCATCACCCCAGAGTCCTGCTTCAAGTCCACTCCCACAGAACCACAGGCAATAAACACACATTTTAAAGTCAAAGGCAAAACTATGGAAAACACAATAGGAAAGTATTTTTATTAACTTGATATAGGAATTGAATAACAAGACACAAAATTTATGCATCATAAAGGAAAGGCTGGTATGTTTGACTACAATATAACCAAAAGTTTTCCTTCAGAAAAATATACTGTAGAGAAAGTGACAAAACAAGCAATGAATTGGAAGATATATTTGCATTAATATACTGACAAAGTATTAATATTCTAAAATATATAAAGAACCCTTAAATAAAATTTTTAAGACAAAAATCTCATTAGGAAAATGAAAATAAAAGGCTTTAAGAGGCAGTTCAGAAAAGAGGAAAACTGAACTAATTAACATATTTTAAGATATCAACTTCATTAATAATCATGAAATATAATTAAAACCACAATGAGATACTATTTCATACTCACCATATTGGCAACAACTAAAGCCTTCTTATTCCAAGTGTTGGTAAGTACAAGGACTATGTTTATACATTGATGGTAGGTAAATGATACAGTTTGGAAAATAATGTAATGTTTTCTAGTAAAATTGAAGATGTATAAGTATATATATATATATATATATATACACACACACACTATAATGGAGAAATTCATCTTTTATGTGTGTATTCTAAGGAGACCTTTGTACCAGTTTACAAGTGCACTGGTAAATTAAAAAACAGGTAGACAAAGCAAAAAAAGTACACAACTCAAATGTCCGCCACAGTAGAAGAGAGGAATATGTTGTGGTATATTTGTACAAAGAAATACAAAGATCCATTAACATATTACAGTTATATTCAGCAACATAGATGAAGCTTACAAACATAATGAGGAGTAAAAGCACAAATTGCAGAAAATTATGTATATGTTTTTGTTTATGTTCCATAAAAGTAGGTAGGCAGGTAGGTAGGTAGTTAGATAGATGATAGATAGATAGATTCGGGATGCAAACATATGTGATAAAACCATGAGGAAATGCAGGGAATGGAAAACATACATTTGAAGTGGTAAAATGGAGGAAAATGAATTGAGACGGGACAGAAAGGGACTTTGATGATGGTAATGTTTTCTTTTTGATATTGAATTGTGAGCATACTGGTATTCATTGTATCTTCTTTTTAAGATAGTATGTATATTTTATAAAAATTCTTTTGTAGCTACCTAATATTTAAGAAAAATATGTTTTAAAAGAGAAAGAAGGGGCGCCTGAGTGGCTCAATCAGTTAAGCATCTGCCTTCAGCTCAGGTCATGATCTCCAGGTCCTGGGATAGGCTGGTACAGGGCTCCACGCTCAGCGGGGAATCTGTTTCTCCCTCTCCCTTTGCCCTCTCCCTGGCCCATGCTCTCTCTCTTTCTCTCAAATAAATAAATAAAATCTTAAAAAAGGAGAAAGAAAAATAATGCTAGATTATTTTGTATTTGAGTTGCAGAAAGAATAAATTTGCTAGCTTGCTACAATTGTAAAATGACACTTTCATTTTTAAATTGCAAAAAATCAAATGAAAATGTTTCTAAGCACTTTTAACATTTAATTGTTGGTTAAATGACATCATTAATTCCAACTGAATACTTGTCCACTGAGCCACAATATATTAAGATAGGTTAGAAATATATTTCAGAATTCTATCATATCTATCTACCTATCTAATCATCTACCTAATTTTGAAATTTTTTAAAGAAAATCAGGAATAGGGCGCCTGGGTGGCTCAGTTGGTTAAGCGACTGCCTTCGGCTCAGGTCATGATCCTGGAGTCCCGGGATCGAGTCCCGCATCGGGCTCCCTGCTCGGCAGGGAGTCTGCTTCTCCCTCACCCACTCCCCGTTTGTGTTCCCTCTCTCGCTGTGTCTTTCTCTGTCAAATAAATAAATAAAATCTTTAAAAAAAAAAAAAAAGAAAGAAAGAAAATCAGGAATATACATAATGCATCTCTAGTGTACTAAATCAACGAATTAATAAATGCAAAATCCTCTCCCCTATTCCCAGCTTAAAAAAAAAAAGTAACATACAGTTTAAACCTTACTCTTATCCTTTTCTCCTTCCTCTTTCTCTGCTGGTGACTATTCTGGGTGTTTTTAAAGAAACTTTTTTTTTTCTTATTGAAAAAACAAAAACAGCAGTCATTCATAATCCTATCATGTTGTCATTTGGTCATATTAATAAGCAAATGCAAACAATTCTTCCAGTGCCCATCCAACTTAATGATTTCAAAATACCAGTTTTAGGACTGTTCTTCTAATATCTAAGGCTCACCTAATAGATTCTAAACAAACTCAAATGCCCTTGGGTATCAGCAGGAGAGATTAGAGAGCCACTCTGTTAGAATGGGGAGTTTGTTTATGACACCCAGTGCTCCATTCAGTACGTGCCCTCTTTAATACCCATCACCAGGCTAACCCATCCTCCCACCCCCCTCCCCTCTAGAACCCTCAGTTTGTTTCTCAGAGTCCATAGTCTCTCATGATTCATCTCCCCCTCCGATTTCCCCCCCTTCATTCTTCCCCTCCTGCTATCTTCTTCTTTTTTTTTTCTTTCTTAACATATAATGTATTATTTGCTTCAGAGGTACAGATCTGTGATTCAAGTCTTACACAATTCACAGCGCTCACCATAGCACATACCCTCCCTGATGTCTATCACCCAGCCACCCCATCCCTCCCACCACCCCCCACTCCAGCAACCCTCAGTTTGTTTCCTGAGATTAAGAATTCCTCATATCAGTGAGGTCATATGATACATGTCTTTCTCTGATTGACTTATTTTGTTTAGATTGAGTTCATGCCCCACTTTTATTTTATTTTTAAAGGTTTTATTTATTTGAGAGATAGAGAGAGCATGTGCACTTGAGCACATGAGTGGTGGGGGGAGGAGCTGAGGGAGAGGGAGAAGCAGACTCTCCCCTGAGCAGGTAGCCTGACTCCGGCTTGACCCCAGGACTCCGAGATCATGACCTGAGCAGTAGGAAGAAGCTCAACCAACTGAGCCACCCAGGCACCCCTATTCCTTACTGTTAGAAGGCAAAATGCCTGTTATCTTCTGGGAATGGCAAGACGGGAATGGCCAATATTAAGTGGTCTGATTTTTGAAAGAAAAGACAGAAATTTTGGTGTCTTTATTTCTAATTTGTAAATTTGGGCAACTATCTACAATTTTAAAAACTATAGTGTAAATTAAGTAAAACCCTTCAGAAGGCTGAAGTCAGCTGGTTGTTTGCCACTTTGCAACTACAGTAAAATGGGACAGCTATAACTATCTTTCTGGTTTAGGGCATTCTTCCCCCTGCCCCTGCATTCTCTCTCCCAAAACATTTGTTAATTTTTCTCAATCTCTGTTGTTCAGGTCTGGGCTTCCTTACTGAGAAGCCCTCTGTGACGTTGGCCTGCCTCTGAGTCTCAGCTTCAACCCTCTGCTCCCCACCAAAATGGCTCCCTTGCAGTACACTGAACAGCTTTGGCATTGTTTTGTCCCACCATTTTGGTCCTGAAGTTGTGTCTGTGAATTTGTTACATGGTGCAAAGGGATTGGATATGAATTTAGATACACCTGTGTTTTCACCCTCGCTTGGTCACATACTCTTTGTGCTCTTATAGCTCTGCTCCCTCACCCCTCTGGATCTTCTTGAATTCTGACCTGTACAGTATGATTGCCATTTTGAAGTCTCAATAAAACAATGTAATGAAACACCTAACATAGTGCTTGACACATAATATATGTGTAATAAAATTTGCTCCTGTGTTTGTAGATCCAAGGTGTCATTTTTAATTACCTTGCTCATATCCTATCTTTATCTTAATGTCTTCTTTGTTGAGCTATACCCTCCTCTACTCTGAACTCCTATAGAAGTTATTTTCTCCATGGTGCATTTGCCATCTCAAACAGTTATGTAACTTTTGTGCAGCTTTTCACATACTTGCCATCACTCTAAACACAATGTAAACTTCTGAAGACAGAGACAACAATCAATAATTTTGAGTTTCTTGTAATATCACATAGTCTCTTACACATTCTCAATGTCCAGGTAGATGTCAACTGGTTTATCTAAGTCTCAGAGCCTCCAAACTGTAGGGTGGGAAGAAATCTTAGATGTTAGTACTTCAATTGATCATTTTATAGATGAAGAAAATAAATCCTCCTTTAAGTGATTTATTAAGGTACCATGGATGGTGAGGGACAGAACCAGAGAACTAGAGTTAAATATTTCAATTTGTTCACTCTTAGAATAATCTCAGTGTTTGCATTGGCTTTGGAGTGAAATATTCTATTCTAGCTCCTCCCTTGCCAACTGGGTGACCATGGGCAAGTTGTACAATACTCATGAACCTCAGTTTTTTAATCTCTCAAAGGGCGATTATTAAAACCTAGGGTTGTTTTAGCTTAAATGAGGTAAAATATGTAAAGCATTTATTGCAGTGCTGGCAGATACCAAATACTCCTAATATTCTACAATGATGATAAGATGAGAATGACATTTTGCTGATGCATTGATATATTTGCTGAGTCTGTCATTTAGAGAATTAGAAAATGGTTGTTGCCATCACTTGTTTTAAAAATTCTACATATTTTAAAACATAATACATTATTTTTCAAACTTTGGTTCTTCAGGTTCAACATTTTCAGCTCATATAATATTTTCCAAGGCATAAGATTTTCAAGCCTATTAAAATTTTGTAGGTTTCTTGTAAACTTTCTTTACTTTTTCCAGTCTTTTCGCTTCAGTTCTCCAACTTTTCACAGTATGAATTTCATCATATTTTAATATAGAGCAGGGTTTTTGCACTCATTATACTTTCTAATTCATTGTTTATGATGATAGTTTTAACTATCTATGAGTCTGAGTTTTTGATTTATAATTATTTTGATTTGTAATTGATATGACCTTTTGGTGGTTGCATTATATGCTTTTGCTGCAAAGGTATTCAGCAAACATTAGTCTCTGTTCCCATTTTAAAGTGTTACTTGTATAAACATTTTTGGATACTCTGGAGTACTGAAAATACTTTAAGCCAAACATAAAGAGTTTCAGAAAGCTAGATTCTGAGTTTAGAGATCCAGTTGTTTCAGAAGCTCTTATTGTCACATAAATACTGTGAAGCAAACAATTAATCAGTAGCCGCAAGCATGTACTTCCTCTGTAAAAGACTGGGACTCATGGAGGTTTAGGAGTCTAGGCTAGGTTTCTCAACCTTTTCCTTTCCAGTATGGTTCCCTTACAGTTTTCCCCCCTCTTCCCATTAATAATCCATAGCACCTAACACTGGCTATTGAAGTACTCAATAAATATTTTGTTGATTAAATGAATCAATGAATGAATGCGGGATATCTTCCTAAGAAGTTCATCACTTCTCTGTCAACTCCATCAATTCCCATTGTAGACATAAAGGATATTTACACATATTACTGATGTACAAAATGCTATTTTTTTTTGTTAAATGTACACATGCTTTGATCTTTTAGTCTATTGAAATGTTTGACAAAATATGGCATTTCCAGTTTAGACTTTTGTGAAAAAGGTGTTTTATCTGACACCCAAAAACCTGTTCTATTTTGAATAGAGTGTGGACACTTATCTCTAAGCAAGAAAGTTAATATACTGATTCTAGTCATAAAAAAAGTGCAGCATAGCTCATGTCCCAAATCAAGTGGGCCATAGAATTAAAGTTTTGAGCCAATATTATACTCATAGCAGAACTCTAGCCTCTGACAGCCAGGATAGGAACTGCATATAGGGTATCCCTCCGTGTTCTAGGAATGACAGCTGTCAAGAAGAAATATGTCTTCAGACACCTAAATAGGCAAGAATTCAAGGAAGAGGCCATTCTTTTTTTTTTTCATAAATTTTTAAAGTTTTAATTTTGATTCCAGTTAGTTAACATACAGTGTTATATTAGTGTTATTATATTACAGTGTTATATTGTCAGGTGTACAATATAGTGATTCAATGCTTTCATACATCACCCTGTGCTCACCACCTGTTTAACCCATCCCCCACTGACCTCCCCTCCAGTAGCCATCAGTTTGTTCTCTATAATTAAGAGTGTTTCTTGATTTGTCTCTCTCTTATTTTCTTTCCCTTTGCTTGCTTGTTTTTCTTTCTTCAATTCCACATATGAGTGAAATCATGGTACTTATCTTTCTCTGACTGACTTATTTCACTTAGCAATATACTCTCTAGCTCCATCCATGTCATTGCAAGTGGGAAAATTTCATTCTTTTTAAATCTTTTATGGCTGAGTAAATTGTATATATATATATATATATATATATATATACATATATATACATATGTATACCACATCTTCTTTATCCATTCATCAGTTGGTGGACATTTGGGCTGCTTCCATAATTTAGCTATTGTCAATAATGCAGCTGTAAAACATAGGGGTGCATGTATCCCTTCGAATTATTGTTTTTGTATTCTTTGAGTAAATACCCAGAGTGCAATTGCTGGATCCTAGGGTAGTTCTATTTTTAACTTTTTGAGGAACTTCCATACTGTTTTCCAGAGTGGCTGCACCAGTTTGCATTCCCACCAACAGTGTAAGAGGGTTCCTTTTTCTCTGCATCCTAACCAACACCTGTCGTGTCTTGTGTTGTTGATTTTAGCCCTTTTTTTTTTTGACAGGTGTGAGTTGATACCTCACTGTAGTTTTTTTTTTTTTAAAGATTTTATTTATTTATTTGATAGAGAGAATGAGAGAGCACAAGCAGGGGGAACAGTAGAGGGAGAGGGAGAAGCAGGTTCCCTGCCAAGCAGGGAGCCCGATGCGGGGCTCGATCCCAGGACCCTGGGATCATGACCTGAGCTGAAGGCAGATGCTTAACGATCTGAGCCACCCAGGTGCCCCTCTCACTGTAGTTTTGATTTGCATTTCCCCAATGATGAGTGACGTTTAGTATATTTTCATGTGTCTATTGGCCTTCCACATGTCTTCTTTGGAGAAATGTCTTTTTCCCATTTTTTAATTGGATTATTTGGTTTTGGGGCATAAGTTGTATAAGTTCTTTGTGTATTTTGGATACTAACCCCTATTGGATATGTCATTTGCAAATATCTTCTCCCATTCTGTAGGTTGCCCTTTAGTTTTGTTGATTGTTTCCTTTGCTGTGCAAAACCTTTTTATTTTTATGTAGTCCCAATAGTTTATTTTTACTTTTGTTTCCCTTGCCTCAGGGGACAGATCTAGAAAGAAGTACTATGGCTGATAGCAGAGAAGTTACTGCCTCTGTTCTCTTCTAAGATTTTTATAGTTCGTGTCTCCCGTTTAGGTCTTAAATCCATTTTGAATTTATTTTTGTGTATGGTGTAAGAAAGTGGTCCAGTTTCATTCTTTTTTATTAATTTTTTTATTATGTTCAATTAGCCAACATATAGTACATCATTAGTTTTTGATGCAGTGTTCAACGATTCATTAGTTACATATAACACCCAGTGCTCATCAACACACGTGCCCTCCTTAATACTCATCATCTGATTACCCCATCCCCCACCCCCTCCCTTCTGTAACCCTCAGTTTGGGACCCAGAGTCCAGAGTTCTCATGGTTTGTTTTGCATGTTGCTGTCCAGTTTTCCCAACACCGTTTGTGGAAGAGACTGTCTTTTTCCTATTGTATATTCTTGCCTCCTTTGTTGAAGATTAATTGATCATGTAATTGTGGGCTTGTTTCTAGATTTTCTATTTTGTTCTATTGATCTGTGTGTCTGTTTTTGTGTCATTGCCATCCTGTTTTGATTACTACAGCTTGGTGCCATGAACTACCCTTGCATCCCGAAAATAAATCCCACTTGATCATGGTGAGTGATTTTTTTAATGTATTGTTAAATTCGGTTTGCTAGTATTTTGTTGAAAATTTTTGCATCTATGTTCATCAGGCATATTGGCCAGTAGTTCTCTCTCTTTTAGTGGTTTTGTAGTGGTTTCTCTTTCTTTATCTCGTTTTGGTATCAAGGTAATGCTGGCCTCATAGAATGAATTTGGAAGTTTTCTTTCATTTTCTATTTTTTGGAATAGTTTGAGAAGAATAGTTATTAACTCCTCTTCTTTAAATGTTTGGTAGAATTCACCTGTAAAACCATCTGGTTCTGGACTTCTGTTTGTTGGGAGGTTTTTGATTCCTGACTCAATTTCCTTGCTGGTTTATTGGCCTGTTCAAGTTTTCTATTTCTTCCTGTTTCAGTTTTGGTAGTTTATACGTTCCTAGGAATTTATCTTTCTTCTAGGTTGTCCTATTTCTTGGCATCTAGTTTTTCAGAATATTCTATTATGATTGTTTGGATCTCTGTGGTGTTGGTTGTTATTTCTCCTTTCTCACGTGTAATTTTATTAATTTGAGTCCTTTCTCTTTTTTTCTTGATAATCTGACTAGAGGTTTACCAATTTTACTGATTTTTTTCAAAGAACCAGTTCCTGGTTTTATCAATCTATTGTTTTTGTAGTTTCTATATCATTGATTTCTGCTCTAATCTTTATTATTTCCTTCCTTCTGCTGGTTTTGGGTTTTGTTTGTTCTTTTTCTAGTCCTTTAGGTGCAAGATTAAGTTGTTTATTTGAGATTTTTCTTGCTTCTTGAGGTCAGCCTGTTTTGCTATAAACTTCCCTCTTGAAACTGCTTTTGCTGTGTTCCAAAGGTTTTAGACCACTGTGTTTTCATTTTCATTTGTTTCCATGTACTTTTTAAATTTCTTCTTTTATTTCCTGATTGACCCATTCATTGTTTAGTAGCATGCTATTTAACCTCCATGTATTTGTGGTCATTCCAGATTTTTTTCTTATGGTTGACTTCTAGTTTCATAGCCTTGTGGTCAGAAAATGTATATGGTATGACTTTGATCTTAAATTTGTTGAGGCTCATTTTGTGGCCTAATATGTGATCTTTCCTAGAGAATGTTCCATTTGCACTTGAAAGGAATGTGTAGTCTGCTGTTTTAGGATGGAATTTTCTGAATATGTCTGTTAAATCCATCTGTTCCAGGGTGTCATTCAAAGCTATTGTTTCCTTGTTGATTTTCTGTTTAGATGATCTGTCCATTGCTGTAAGTGGAGTGTTAAAGTTAAACTACTATTATTGTATTATTATCAATTAGTTCCTTTATGTTTGTTATTAACCTTTTCATTTATTTGGGTGCTCCTGTGTTGTGTGCATAAATATTTACAATTATTATATCTTCTTGTTGGACTGTTCCCTTTATGAGTATATAGAGTCCTTCTTTGTCTCTTGTTACAGTCTTTATTTTAAAGTCTATTTTGGGGGCACCTGGGTGGCTCAGATTGTTAAGCATCTGCCTTCAGCTCAGGGAATGATCTCCAGGCCCCGGGATCAAGCCCCATGTTGGGCTCCCAGCTCAGTAGGGCATCTGCTTCTCTCTCTCCCTTCCCTCTCCCCCTGCTTGTGCTCTCTCTGTCTCTGTCTCTCTCAAATGAATACATAAAATCTTAAAAAAAAAAGTCTGTTTTGTCTGAAATGAGTATTGCCATTCCAGCTTTCTTTTGACATCCATTTGCATGATAGATGTTCCTCTATCTCCTCACTTTTAATCTGTAGGTGCTTTTAGGTCCGAAATGAGTCTTGCGTAAGCAGCATATAGATGGATCTTGTTTTTTTAAATCCATTATGTCACCCTATGTCTTGATTGGAGCATTTACTCCATTTACACTCAAAGTAATTATTGATAGATATGTGTTTATTGCCATTTTATTACTTATTTTGTGGTTGTTTCTGAAGATTTTCTCTGATCCATTCTTGTCTCTCTCTTTAATGTTTTGCTGATTTTATTTAGTGATATATTTGGATTTCTTTCTGTTTATTCTTTGTATTTTTATTAGTGGTTTTTGATATATGGTTATCATTAGATTTGTATTTAAACTCTTTGGCATATAACAGTCTACATTAAGTTGATGGTAGTTCAAGTTCGAACCCATTCTTTTTCCTCTCCTCTCCATGTTTTAGGTATATGATTATATTCTATATCCTTTTTTTGGTGTTCCTTGAGTTTTTACAGAAATACTCATTTCTATATTTAGCTGTGGAATCTGTTCTTCCAGTCTTCGGATCACTCTCTGGTTTGTTGACTTGGATGTGGAGGATATCTAGTTGAAAATGTGGGATGGGGTGAGCTCAGGATCCTCCTACTCTGCCATCTTCCCAAGAGGCCATTCTTTTTTTTTTTTTATGTCACGTTAATCACCATACATTACATAATTAGTTTTTGATGTAGTGTTCCATGATTCATTGTTTGTGTATAACAGCCAGTGCTCCATGCAGAACGTGCCCTCTTTAATACCCATCACCAGGCTAACCCATCCTCCCACCTCCCTCCCCTCTAGAACCCTCAGTTTGTTTTTCAGAGTCCATCGTCTCTCATGGTTCATCTCCCCATCCGATTTCCTCCCCTTCATTCTTCCCCTCCTGCTATCTTCTTCTTCTTCTTCTTTTTTTAACATATAATGTATTATTTGTTTCAGAGGTACAGATCTGTGATTCAACAGTCTTGCACAATTCACAGCACTCACCATAGCACATACACTCCCCAATGTCTATCACCCAACCACCCCATCCCTTTCACCCCCCACCACTCCAGCAACCCTCAGTTTGTTTCCTGAGATTAAGAATTCCTCATATCAGTGAGGTCATATGATACTTATCTTTCTCTGATTGACTTATTTTGCCCAGCATAACACCCTCCAGTTCTATCCACATTGTTGCAAATGGCAAGATTTCATTCCTTTTGATGGCTGCATAATATTCCATTATATCTATATCTATATCTATATCTATATCTATCTATCTATCTATCTATCTATCTATCTATCTATCTATCTATCACATCTTCTTTATCCATTCGTCTGTTGATGGACATCTTGGCTCTTTCCATAGTTTGGCTATTGTGGACATTGCTGCTATAAACATCGGGGTGCATGTACCCCTTCGGATCCCCACATTTGTATCTTTGGGGTAAATACCCAGTAGTGCAATTGCTGGGTCGTATGGTAGCTCTATTTTCAACTTTTTGAGGAACCTCCATACTGTTTTCCAGGGTGGCTGCACCAGCTTGCATTCCCACCAACAGTGTGGGAGGGTTCCCCTTTCTCCACATCCCCACCAACATCTGTCCTTTCCTGACTTGTTAATCTTAGCCATTCTGACTGGTGTGAGGTGATATCTCATTGAGGTTTTGATTTGGATTTCCCTGATGCCGAGTGATGTTGAGCACTTTTTCCTGTGTCTGTTGGCCATTTGAATGTCTTCTTTGGAAAAATGTCTGTTCATGTCTTCTGCCCATTTCTTGATTGGATCATTTGTTCTTTGAGTGTTCAGTTTAAGAAGTTCTTTATCGATTTTGGATACTAGCTCTTTATCTGATATGTCATTTGCAAATATCTTCTCCCATTCTGTCAGTTGTCTTTTGGTTTTGTTGACTGTTTCTTTTGCTGTGCAAAAGCTTTTTATCCAAGAGGCCGTTCTTAAGGAGGCATTAGCCTAATGGCTAGGAGCATGATCCCTGGGGCCACATTACCTGGGTTCAAATCTCAGTTATACTATTTCCTAACTGTGTGACTTCAGGCAACTTACTTAACTTCTTTGTGCCTCAATGTCCTCATCTACGAGATAGGGATAATAACTGCACTTACTTCATAGGGTTGTTTTGAGAATTTAATGGATTGATAAATTTTAAGTGAAACAAAAAATGCCTGGCATTTTGCTGACACTCAACAAATATTAGCTATATTATTATTGTTATTATCATTACTTACAGTAGGTAGAGAAACCAAGACAGAAAAAATTTCAAAGATGGGGCCAATAGATTTTTAGGGTGGAGGGAGAAGAAAATTCAGGGGGAATTTGCAGCCTGAAAACAACCTGTGAGGACTCATGTCTGGCACAATGACAATCATATTAGGTTGATGGGGCTGAGGTTGTTACTGTACTTCCATTCCCGCATCAAGACTGCCTGAGGAACAGGGAGGAACTGATTCATCAGGCAGATCATCAGTGATGCCCTCTGGGGAAGGTTGGGAGGTCCCTCACCTTCCAGAATTTTTGCTGCCATCCTGTAGGCCCTCCTAGGGGGACCAAGGAATGCTTTTGCACATGTGAACTACTATGACCCTAAATCACACAGAATCTCATGTGACCTTCTTTATTTATACTTGAAGTTGATCTGGATGATTCATCTGTTCCTATGCATTATTTTCAGCCTATATTTAAATGAAGAACAAACATTTCACTCAGATGGATTCATGCTACTTTTATCCTCAGGAGCATTTTTGGGCTGAGCAACAAGTAAATTTTATAATCTATATAAAAGGGTAATGCTAAATAGTCTAAATTAGGTAATGCTAAGTAAACAGCTTCAGTACAGTCTCAATACAGAAATAATATGTAAGTCTCAAAAATTTTTTTTTAAAGATTTTATTTATTTATTTGACAGAGAGAGACACAGCGAGAGAGGGAACACAAGCAGGGGGAGTGGGAGAGGGAGAAGCAGGCTTCCCGCGGAGCAGGGAGCCCGATGCGGGGCTCGATCCCAGGACCCTGGGATCATGACCTGAGCCGAAGGCAGACGCTTAACAACTGAGCCACCCACGTGCCCCCCCAAATTTTTTAATACTATGAATACATTTGAAATTCTAGTGTTTCCAAATTACCATTGATGATATCATTAAGGTGCAGAATTGCTTTCTCAGGTGTTTTGACTATTAAAAAGTGTTTAAGCTAGATTATAAGTTGGCAAATGTTATCATACACACTGTTAAAAATGTTTAATATTTTCAAATGTCACAGGAGAACCCAGAACTGTAATGTCAGGCATTGCACACTTTGGATATAATTTTGTAGTTCTTTGTAACATTTACCTTGCTAATCTTTTGTATTAATTTCCTTTTTTTTTTTAAATTTTCTCTGGGTAAAACTTTAAAGTATCTTTTATCTTGTATAAAATCTATAGTTTGTCTTATTTTGTTTTGTATTTTTTTATGAATGAAGCAAAGCTAAGAAAGAGGAGAAAAGTAGGAAAATACCACTTGCTAACTGTTCATTCCTCTTTTTCTCCCTTGAAACCACACACATTTACACTCCTGTCCAACCCAAACTATTTTAGAGTGATAAAGAGAGAAAAAAAAAAGAAAAGGAAAAAGAGAAGATAAGTCCTATCCTTCCCAAACTCTACTTTAACTTCTCCTCCCCATTTTCTTTTTCGTTTTTACTTAGCACCATCCTCTTCAATCTCATCCTGGATCTGCCTTCCTCCAAGATTCTATTTGACTTGTTCTGATGTTTGCTCCTTAATGTCATACTATTCTACCTCAAGATCCTAGAGCTAGCACCAGTGGCTTGCAGCTGGAAAAATTCCATCTCCTCTGGTCATTATGTAGGAAGTGTTCTATAATAAATAAGTAGGATTGCAAAAGGTTACTTCTGATACCCAGAATCTAAAGTACAGAATTCCTGTTCCCTTAGCCACTTGGTTTCTGTTCTAAATTCTTTCCAGGTTCTAAATAAGCAATTTATATATGTTCAGACAATACCTAATATATATGGGAAGGGGATGATCAAGTAAAGAGTGTGCTGCTTCTTTTTTGAAGGCCTCAGTTTCTTTTTTTTTTTTTAAGATTTATTTATTTATTTGAGAGAGAGAGAGAGAGAGTTGGGGGGAAGGGGCAGAGGGAGAGAGAGGATCTCAAGCAGACTCCCTGATGAGCACGTGGAGCCCAATGCAGGACTTGATGTGGGAAGACCCTGAGATCATGACCTGAGCTGAAATTGTGTCAGACGCTTTACCAGCTGAGCCACCCAAGCACCCTGAAGGCCTCCATTTATTTTCTATTTAGTGAAACACCTTCTTTGTTTGACTTCATTGCTTTTCTTTCTTTTTTTCTCTCTCCCCCTCTCTTCTTCCCTCCCTCCCTCCCCTCCTTCCTTCCTTCCTTCTTTCCTTCCTCCCTTATAATTGAAGTATAGTTGACACACAATGTTATATTAGTTTCAAGTATGCAACATAGTGATTCAACAACTTTATACATTATGCCATGCTCACCATGAGTGTAGCTACCATCTGTCACCGTACAATGCTATTATAATATCACCGACTATACTCCCTATGCTATACCTTTTATCCTCATAATTTGTTCATTGTGTAACTGGAAGCCTGTACCTCCTACTCTCCTTCACCCATTTTGCTCATCCCTCCACCCCCTGCCCCTCTGGCAACCATCAGTTTGTTCTCTGTATTTATGGGTCTGTTTCTGCTTTTTTGTTTGTTTTGTTTTTTAGATGCCAGGTATAATGAAATCATATGGCATTTATCTTTCTCTGTCTGACTTATTTCACTTAGCATAATACCCTCTAGGTCCATCCATGTTGTTGCAAATGGCAAGATACATTCTTTTTTATGGCTGAGTAATATTCCATTGTATATACAAACCACTTTCTCTTTATCCATTTATCTATCAGTAGACACTTGGGTTGCTTCAATATCTTGGCTATTGTAAATAATGCTGCAGTAAACATAGGTGTGCATATATCTTTTTGAATTAGTGTTTTAATTTTATTTGGGTAAATACCCAGTGGTGGAATTATTAGATCATATTGTATTTTTATTTTAAATATTTTGAGAAACCTCCCTACTGTTTTCCATAGTGGTTGCACTGATTTACATTCCCACAAACAAGCCACGAGGGTTCCATTTTCTCCACATTCTTGCCAACACTTGTTATTTCTTGTGTTTTGATTTTAGCCATTTTGACAAGTATGAGGTGATATCTCATTGTGGTTTGATTTGCATTTCCCGATGATTAGTGATGTTGAGCATCTTTTCACGCATCTGTTGGCCATCTGTATATCTTCTTCGGAAAAATGTTTATTCAGGTCCTCTGCCCACTTTTTAATTGGACTGTTTATTTTTTTGATTTGAGTTGTATAAATTCTTTATGTATTTTGGATATTAACCTCTTATTGGATATATCATTTGCAAATATCTTCTCCCATTCTGTAGGTTGCCGTTTAGTTTTGTTGGTTGTTTCCTTTGCTGTGCAAAGGCTTTTTATTTTGATGTAGCTCCAATAGTTTCTTTTTACTTTTGTTTCCCTTGCCTCAGGAGACATCTAGAAAAATGAAATAGAAATTCTGTGTTTCAAAGACAAACTATAAAAGAAAATCATCAACAAAACAAAAAGAATTTCTATTTTGCTTTCCCTATTGTATATATGAATCAGATCACTGAAATTTCAATTGTACATAGGATCATGTCTGAAATAAATGTATTGGATTAAACCAGCTGATATATCTATTATGATTTATACTTCCACATACACGTTACTGTATTTTTAATTATCTTCTGAATGCTTAAGAAAGGTATGCAATAGAGTATATGGAAAATTTTAGTGAGTTTCTTTCTTTCTTTTTTTTTTATTATTTTCAGTTAGCCACTGTAAAGTGGGTTTCTTACTAATTTTCATTTCTTATATTTATGTTCTCAAACTCCAACACAGGTTGTGTATGTTTTCTCAGGGAAAGTTTAAGAAAGGAACTTGAATATTTTGGGATACAGATTTTAATTTCCTTAGTAAGTGCTATCCTTACAGACAGCTCAGAGTAGTGACTATAATATAGATCTATAATATTTAAGCAATGAAAAAATTTTTTTCCAAATCTCTATATTGGTCATTTAAAAATTATTCTATTCTTTGGTACCTGTACACAGATTTTTCTTGGAAAATATTTTATTTACAATTTTTCTCACTTTTAAAATTCAAAATATGTTACATTTGCATAATTACTATATTAGGAGCCACAATTACCACGTTAGAATTTGAGTACCACCACTGGTATTGTCCATCTTCGGAATGTTAGTTAATTTTTCTGGACTTCAGCTTCATATTGTAAAGTGAGGATAATGATAGTACCTACCAACAATATTGTTATGAGGATTATATAATTCAGTATCTGTAAAAAGATTAGAATTGTGCCTGGAACACTGTAGTATGGGCTATAGAATTGTTTGCTTTGTTATTTTTTGATTATTTGGGAAAGATTAGGAGAAAAGGATATAAACTGCAAACCTGCAGAAGGAATTTTCTGCAAAGTGGTGTTAACAATAATCTCTCCTTGAAAAAGCGTATGAATTCTCACTGACCATGATTAGATTTAACTTTGATGTACAGTGAATTAGAGAAAACTTTGTATTGATCAGTATGAGATGGTTAGAAGAATGCTTTATTTTCAAAACAACTGTTACATTGAATTCTGTTCCTTAATAAGACAAAGTATAGGAACAGTTATAATTCTTTGCTACTCTTATTAGTAGGATGAAATAAGCCAATAAGAGCTAAGCTCCTACTTCTGCTGCAGCAGAGGGATATTAATGGACTACTCTGGAAATGGCTTCAGTGGGTCAGGACACAAGTCATGAATGTGGTGGAGCAATAGAAGATGCTTAGCTTTGTCAGAGCTGGGACTGCTACAGTACACAGCACCAATGTGCTTGAGACCTAGTTTGCACTTGATCATTTCCTCTAGGAGAAACAGATGGGGGCCCAAGAAGAGTAACTCAGGGTCCAAAAGAGGGCATTAATATTATAAACATGTCTGGTCATCTCCATCCCAAGGAAGAATGCTCAGAGAGTTGTGATCATCTCTTATCTTGGAATCAGGGAGGGAAGAATAGAGGGGTGATATACCCCTCTTTTCTTTTAAAAATGTGCTAAACCCAGTGTGCCTAGCTTGAAGGGTATTAAATGCATTGCACCATGCTTATGGGCTTAGGAAGAGTTAGATAGCCTAGTTTAGAAGTAATTTATTCAGGTATTTTAATTTTTTTTAAAGATTTTATTTATTTATTTGAGAGAGAGAATGAGATAGAGAGAGCATGAGAGGGGGGAGGGTCAGAGGGAGAAGCAAACTCCCTGCTGAGCAGGGAGCCCGATGCGGGACTCGATCCTGGGACTCCAGGATCATGACCTGAGCCGAAGGCAGTTGCTTAACCAACTGAGCCACCCAGGCGCCCAGGTATTTTAATTTTTTAAGCATATCCTAATGGGATATACATTGATCTCAAATGTGTATCCTCAAACCTACTCATTATTTTCCCCCCAAACTGTTTCCTTCATTCTTGTTTAATATTATCACAACCCATTTTTAAGATAATAAATCCCTGTAATTCTATTTAGCTTTACTTTTCTCCTCATTTTCTGTAGCAAATTCATTAATTTAAACTACTATGTGTCCGCCACTCTCTGGGAACTAGGGGATATATCAGTGAAAAGAAATCAACACAACAAAAAAGAGAGTATCTGTCCTCATAGTGTTTATTTCTAGTGGGAGGAGACAAACTTACAAATAAATAATACATAACTTAATATAGTAGAATTTTTGTTTTGTTATTATATTTCATTTTCTTATGTTATTATCATTTGTCTCAGATTATTATTGTCACGAATAATTCTTTAGAAGTAAGAGTAAAAAATCTGGATTCAAAAGTGAAAGAGTATTAAAAAATGAGTAGGATCATCAGAAAACATTGCAGTGGACTGTAAGGACCACAGAAAAACAAAAATATGATTCTGTTATTCATAGAAAAAGTATCTTGAACCTTGGGAAATTTAATGAAACAAACATTTGTCAGAAGCCTACTACTTATGTACTTATTCATTCCACAAATATTTCTCGAGAATATCTTCGAAACTGGGACAAAATAATGAACAAGTAGATAAAGTCACTGCCCTTAAAGAATTTGCATTCTATTGGAGGAGATAGATAAACACCATCCCCTAACCACATACTCATTTCCTAACTATTCTATTTCCCAGCTCTCCAACCTGCCTCCCTGTACCCCCACCCCCACCTCAAAAAAAAAAAAATCTTTTCTACCTGTGCTCTAGTTTGGGGCCCTTTTCAACCATGAATTCTTGTGTCATAATTGGTTCCAATTCCATCATCCCCATTGCCATAGTTATCTTTCTAAAACATATTAATAGTTGCATTCCTCTGCTTCTATATCTTTGATTCTGTATTATCTGCTTTATGATTTCATTCACATTCTGGCCCCCATCTATTTTCCAACCCTCTTTTTTGCCTTAAAACCTGTGCAACATCTTTCAGCTGCCTCCACTGCAGGTTTCAGCCAAATGACTCCTCATACTTCAGAGAGAAAATAGAAACAATTACACAGAAGGGCTTTCATCTTCATATTGCCATGCTGTAACCCTATTTTCATAAGACAATATGTATCATATTCTTTAATTCCTTTAAAGCCTATCAATAGCCAGTATTACCTCTTGTGCTTCAGATCACAACTTCTCTCAATTTTTCAAGACCTTTTCATTTGAGGTAATTATATCACAAGTTTCTTCCTTTATGTTGGATTATTTCCACCTTTATTTGATAAGCTTTTATGTCAATTAAAAGAAAAACTATTCCTTGATTGCATATTCCCCTAAAGTTTTACTCCATTTCTCCTAAGATTGTTGTCTTAACTTGCTCTCCATTTTTCACTTACTATTTACTAATCAACCCACTCTGGTTTGGCTTCCATCTCTTCCACTTCATGGAAACATCCCCCTCCCTCCCTTTTCCTTCCTTCCTTCCTTTTTATGTTTTTTCCAAGGACAGCAATAAATCCACTGAACCCTTCTGTACTCATCTTGCTCTACCACTCAGTGGCATTCAATACAATTCACCACTCGTCCTTCAAACTTGATTCTGTAGGCTAGTTCCTCTTTTTTAGTTTTCTTGTGCTGGTCCTTTTTCTCTGCCTGAAATCATCATTATCCACATCTTCTAGCTAAGTGATTTCATTTAGTCACAGTGATTAAATGTTAATAACTTTGAAAATATATTTCTTTTCTATCCCCACTCTGAGCTCCAGATTTATATATTCAGCTAGTTACTGTGCGTGTTTATTTGAATGCTTAATAGGCATCTCAAACTTAAAATTTTCAAACCAGAACTCTTGATGGTTCCCCACTCCTCACCTCTTCATCAACAGTCTTTCCCATCCCAATAAGTAATACTAGTATCCACTCGGGGTACCTGGGTGACTCAGTCGTTAAGCATCTGCCTTCGGCTCAGGTCATGATCCCAGGGTCCCTGCTCGGCGGGAAGCCTGCTTCTCCCTCTCCCCTCCTCCTCTTGTGTTCCCTCTCTCACTCTGTCTCTCTCTGTCAAATAAATAAAATCTTTTTTAAAAAAATACTAGTATCCACTCAATTATGCAAGCCCTAAACCTAGATATCATCCATGATTTCTCCATTTTTTCTCCTCTCCTCAGAATCCATAAGTGTGTTCAAAGTATATTTTAAATGGGTCTATTTCTTCCCATCTTTACTACCACTTTAGTGTAAGCCACAATAATATCTTGTAGCTTCTTTTTTTTTTCTCTTTTTCTTTTTATTTTTTTTAATCTTTTTTTTATCTTGTAGCTTCTTAACTACTATTTCTGCTTCTTCTCTTGGCTCATACCCACATCGTAGTCTGAGTAACTCTTATTGATCTATATATCAGATCATGTCACTCCCTTGCTTAAAGTCCTTCAGTGCTTACAGTAAAATTGAGGATCTTTATCACAAGGTTCTGAATGATTTGGTCTCTGGATATCTCTTTGAGATCATAGAAGTCTTCTTTACCCTTTATTCAAAATAGCACATTAGTCTTGTGGGAAATTCTATGACTAACATTTGCTAAGGCCAAATACATTTAAGATGTTTTTGTACATTACATTGCCTTTTTAGAATTCTTTTGCACAGGAGCACATTAATGTTTCATTCCTTCATATATTTATTCATTCAGCTAGTATTTATTGAACATATGCTATGTGCCAAGAATTATTCTAAGTGCTTGAGTTATATCAAAAAGTAAAGCAGATACAGTTCTTGAACTTCTGAAGTTTACATTCTAGTCTACATTCTGAAGTTTAAACTCTATCTAGTTTACAGATTCTATCTAGTTTAAAGATAGAGATAAATAATAAACATAAGCCTAATAAAAAGTAAATTATATAGTATAAGGAAGGCCATATGTGCTATAGGAAAAGGGACTGCAGGGTAAGGATTGAGAGTGCTGTGGAGGTAAGGGGTGCTCTGAGAATTGTACTATAAAGAAACCAGCTTATTTGATCATAGAACACATAGATCAATCTTTCAAAGAACACACTTTAGCAAAGTATTTTCTACCTACTCTCTGTCTTTCCCTCCACCTGCAAAGCACACACATTTTATACAGTAGAAACCTGAGTTCCAGAGAAGCTCTCTAATTTTCTGAGTCACAAATCCTTCCTAGAATTTTAAGATATGCTCTCTGCCTTACAAAGTTGATTATGAAGATTATGATAATAAAAACAATTAAGTTGCATACCTAGTAATATTTGATTCTTGAAGCAGCTTATTTATATGAAAAAATGACTTCCAGTAATAGGAAATGAAACAAAAAAATGGTTAGAAAAAAAAGGATACCATGAAAATTTTCTTTTCATGGATTTTGTATATGTAATTATACCAATGAAAAAGAATAATAAGTAACTAAAATAAATATTACAGTATACAAATGAAAAAAATAATGGACTGATGTTTTTAAATTACATTAATGTGTTCTTTACAAAAGAAAACTTGGTGGTCTGTTGTATACACTGATTGTTATGGACTGAATATTTATGTTACCTCTCTCTCCCAAATTCATATGTTGAAATCCTAACCACCAGTGTGGTTATATTTGGAATATGGAAGCAATTAAGATTAAATGAAGTCATAAGGTGGGGCCTTGATCTGATAGGATTAGTGTTCTTATAAGAAGAGATGTTGGAGAGCTTACGTTCTCTCCTTTTCTGTGCACACACGGAGAAAGGCCTTGTGAGGACAGTTAGAAGGTAGCCATCTGCAAGCCGGGAAGAGAATCCAAAAACTGAATCAGCCAGACCCTTGATTTCTCTCCACTTTCCAAAACTGTGAGAAAATAAATTTCTGTTGCTTAAGTCATCCCATCTGTGGTATTTTGTTATGGCAGTCTGAGCAGCCTGAGCAGACTAACACACCAATATATTGGTCTGTTACAGTAATGAATACATAACTTTACAGTTTTTGTTATTAAAACTTAATTTTGACAAATTTGTTAATTGCTTTGTCAAACTTTATTTTCTTTATGTAGTCTTATAGACTGTGATACCAGATTCGTCAGTCTATCTTTGCTCACATTAACAGAACACTTTTTATTCATTTTAATTTAAAATTTTGTCACACAAAGGGATAAATATAAAACTAGAAAAAATCATAAATATGTTTGGAAAAGATTCATAAAAAAACCCATTGTGCTATAGGTTTCAGAATTTTCAAACACAGAAGGAAACTCCAAGTAATCCCATGGAGTGGCAGAGCTGAAGTAAATCCCATGCTTCTTCTTCATCCTTTCCATCACTGGGATGTCATCATTTTTATCTAATCTGTTTCACTCAGGAATATATAGCTCCACAGTGGTTGGAAAGAGCACCCAAAGAGAGCTTGAATGATTCAAACACATTATGAATTTACTCTCAAAATGAGAGTGGGTAGCTGTGTTCACATATATCGGGGGCTGACTGGATGACTGGGGATTCTACGAATTTACTTTTATGTAGAATTTGCATTATTGTATTCTGCATAAAAGGTAATTCGAAGAATCCCCAGTGGGTAATTATTTAGAACTTAGACCAACAGAAGTTTTCTGAGGAAAGGAGTGATTATCACTGACATTGTTTAGAATTACTGGCATGCTGTGATAATAAGCAGATTAATTTTAAATCTGTTTTATTACTGCTTTTTTTAAACATCTAGTGTTACTAATGAGAAATTCAGTGCCAATATGATTTTAATTATTTAGGTGATTCTTTAAACTTCCTTTCTGAAATTTTAAATTAATTCTTCATCCATGATGTTCAGGTATTTTATTATAAAATTTCTAGGGTTGGATTTCTTACTATTCATCTTGAGTATAGCTCTGAAAGTCTTTTCAGGATGAAAATTTATTTTTTTTGCCAGCTGTATGAATTTTGCTCTACATGTAATATTTTTCCCTTTTCCATTATGTCTGCTGCTCATCCTAGAATTCATTTTAGATATATGTTGCATCTTGTTGGTGTATTCTCCATGTCCCTTACCATTTTTCTCATACCTTATAAATATTAATTTTAATTACTCTAAATGTATTATTTGTTTCATGATTAATTTTACATGTAATACATATTTTTTTAAAGTGTAGAGCATATTTCTCACTGTGGGATTTTTTTCCTCACAAAGTTGGTGATTTTCAGATGGGTGTTTCATATCTGAGAAAGCTCATTCACCACAGTCTCTACTGCTGCCTGGTTCCCATGATCCTCAAGGAGGTAGAGGCATGCCATCCAGCATGGTGTCCTGTGGATATGGGGACATCTGCTCTTTCTGGGAGTCAGTTACTGCAAGTCTGGTACTACCCTGATGACTGTTTTGGGCATTAATATTTTCTGCTTTAGTTTCTAAATACTTGTGTTTTATATGCCATACATACATGTAAGGTTGCTTTTAAATTCTTTGGAGGCAAGGCACTTCCTTACTCTATTGCCTTGCTCTTGTAAAGTCCCTGATAATAATAGTGGATAACATTTGTTGAGTACATTAGAGTTAATGCATATTTAATCATTGTGATGAATAGGTCAACTTAATAAAGTGGGAATACCCAAAATGCCTTTTCCTACTTGTTTTATGGTCATTTCTGTCCAACATTTTCTTTCTGGTCTAGAGGACTTGAGGCTGACTGTTCAAATCTTTTAAAACTATTAGCTCAACAAATCAAGTTGGGATTGCACATGATAGAGGGGAAGAATGCATGGGAAAAAGGGAAGTGTTCCTGGCTTATTTCGCCGTATATCTAATCATGAAGTCTTATAGCTCATTTCACTCTCTTCATAATGATTCCCCTCACTGTTGGTTGATAACATCAAAATATGTAATACTGGTAAAAATAGTCATATTGTTTTCCTATAGTCTATAAGTTACTATTATGATAGTACACTTACAAAGCACTTTTTGTTGCATTAGTCATTTAGGAAAATTTGCCTGCTGTGAATAGAATAAAAAGAATTATTTTACTTTTATTTATTTTAAATTTTTTATTTTATAAATTTTGAAAGAAGATATATTTATTTATTGAGAGAAAGAGGGTGGGGAGAAGGGGCAGAAGGAGAGGGAGAGAGAGAATCCCAGGCAGACTCATGGAGCTCAATGTGAGGATTGATCCCCAAATCCTGAGATCAGGACTGAGCCGAAATCAAGAGTCAGATGCTTAACCAAGCCGCTAAGGCATCCCGAGAATTATTTTACTTTTATACAGATACTAAAGGGAAGTTGCTTTCATTTTTCCTTTTCCAACCTTATTTTTATTATGAAAATAAAAGATATTTAAACCCTTTCCTTTATTTTCTGTTATTTTGTTTATTAAATACATAACTTTAGTAGACATTGGGTAATTCAGTTGTTCTCCATATCATTTTACTCAAAGAAACCCTGCCCGTGAGTATGCAAGGACAGCAATATCAGCCCCTATTTTTCTAGCTTAACTTGTTTGCTCTACTTAGCCTCCTCTATCCTACAGGGCCCCATCTGTGGTTTTAACAATATTGATGATTAATTCTATAAAGGGTGGTTTAAACTGCAAAGCAGAACCTGAACTGAGCCAGAGAATGGCCGTATGCTCTGAGACGTCTCTACAACATAGGAATGTTTTCCAGAGACCATTTCTATTATCTGCTGAAAGATAGTCTAGAAGGTCCTGTTCTAAGTGCTTCTGGAGGGCTATGGTAATAAGTTAGATGGTCGTAAACTTGCAATAAAAATGAACCAGGTTAGGCCCTCATAGTGACCGCATGTTAGATATCAGGAAAGAGGGGTATTTCTCACAAAGAGAAGACCATTCTGCCTTCTGAATAATTTGTTAAATTCTTCTTTCTTCTTTTTTTAAAAAAGATTTTATTTATTTGACAAAGAGAGAGACAGTGAGAGAGGGAACACAAGCAGGAGGAGTGGGAGGGAGAGAAGCAGGCTTCCGGCTGAGCAGGGAGCCCGATGCAGGGCTTAATTCCAGGACCCTGAGATCATGACCTGAGCTGAAGGCAGATGCTTAAAGACTGAGCCACCCAGGCTCCCCATTTGTTAAATTTTTTATTTGGAATTTCTTTTCTTCTTAATTTTTGTTGTTACCGTATCACTATGCCTGTCAATATTGAGTATTTGCAATGGTGTCTTAGCAATATAGAACAGCACCAGATTTGAGATTATTTCCACCATTTATGAATCATGTGACATGGGAAATAGCTTATTTTTGGAAATTTCAGTTTCTTCATTTGTAAAATTGTCCTTCCCAGGATGGTTATGGAAAGTAAACAAGACAATCTGTGTGAAAGGATCTGGCACAAAGCATCAAATGAGTGTGGAATCAGAAAGGCAATGTTTGGCTGTAAGAATTCCCTAAGTCTTTAGAACATCTATATTTATAGCTGCCTGATGTATTATTCTTGAATTATTTGGTGTTTAAAAGTCACAGATAAAAACTTAAATATGTTTGATAAAAGAAGGATTAGCATGTATATTTTAAACCTTAAATAACAACTTTAATTAGCTAAAACAAGGTAATTACATTTCAGGTGTTTCTGAAACTAATATGGACAAAGTTATTTAGTGTTAAATTTATTGAAGACATTTAGAGATAATTTGTCTCAGTGACTGTTTTTATTGCTAATGAATTATTTGTGAAAAATAGGAGGAAAAGAGGCTTGATTTGATTATACAGAATAATTAAAAACAAGATAGAGTATCAGTATCACTGATTATGTTCTCAATTCTCCTCCAAATAACTGTCTCTTATATGACAGCACCTTAATTTTACTTTTGGCTTTATTTATGCTCTATTGTCATAGATTATTAGTCATGAAAATAAATATTACTATAAACCCCCATGAACCATTAATGTAATCTTCATATTGCTTTAGTTTAAAATGATTACAAAATTATAATAGTCACTGCTTATTTATAAATTTTATTTAAAAAATATTTTTAATTCAATGGGATTAAGAAGTGATTTTATTAGTTTCATGTTAGGAAATAAGAAAAAATTTGCCAAGATTCTTGAACTTCTATCATTTTATAAGGCAATTTACTTGTTGTGCCTTTTAGACATTTCCCAACTCCAGTCCCACTGCCACTGTCATTGATTGGTCTTCTCATTGGTCCTTTACCTTTACTATTTAAATTGTAACTTTATTATTTTCTAATCATGCAATCTTTTCTGCTCCACAGTATAATAAGTCATTTCAAAAAGTGAGATCATATCGATTTTTCCTTTCATACCATTTTATGGTTTCTAATACCTAGAAGAAAAAGTTTAAATTATCTAGCATTGTGTTGAAAAAAACCCTTTAGCAATGTTCCCAACTTTCACTGCTGATGTGCCCCCAGCACCCAGTGCCTAGTGCACTTAAGATGCTCAATGCATTTTTGATGAATAAACAAACGAACCTCCCATTTTAAGCTTCTTCTACCTCCCTACCTTTTGCCCCATTCCCACACTCAAATCTTGCTTTGCTTTGCACATGTTATGCTCTTTCCTTCCTCTGTGCCAACTGCATTTGAGCCTGCAGAAAACGCTTAAAGAAAATGGAATAGAGAGGTTTTGTCTGTGAGACTCGTAAGAATGAATTTAGGCTATAATCAAGTGCAGGAAGATGGTTGGCATAGTTACATATTACAAAACAAGGGACTTACATAGGCAC
The DNA here is from genome assembly GCF_011800145.1 of Mirounga leonina. NCBI lineage: Eukaryota > Metazoa > Chordata > Mammalia > Carnivora > Phocidae > Mirounga > Mirounga leonina. The sequence goes on from NW_023270702.1 coordinate 3,370,934, forward strand.
TGATGAAAGTATCAGAGTGTTTATCACTAGAGCTTTATTTTAATCCTGTCCTTATTGTTGATTAATTTTATGGCCCTGGAAGAGCAAACTCAGTAATTGCAATAATACTGCGTTGTAATGATGAAATGAAATTATTTCTCTCATAGGAGAAATCCCATAACGTTTTGGAGGAAATTATTTGGGAGAAGTGGAATGGAAAGCTATGGAATAGTTCTTTTAAATTTAATTTTTCTTTTTTTAAAAAGATTTTATTTATTTTAGAGAGGGGAAGGGACAAAGGGAGAGGGAGAGAATCTAAAGCAGACTCTGCACTGAGCACTGAGCCCGATGTGGGGCTCGATCTCACGACCTTGAGATCATGACCTGAGCCAAAATCAAAAGTTGGATGCTTAACCGACTGAGCCACCCAGTCGCCCCTATGGAATAGTTTTGAGAAAGAAGAAAGTTTTGAGAAAGAGCTGTAAGAACTGAGTGATACCCTTTTACTTTCTAGAATGAGCTAATCACAGGGGAAGGCATGGCTGGATCCTGAAATGCAGGAAGGAATCTTTAAAAGTGGAAATGAAAAGGGGATACAATAACAAACTGGAGAAGAAGGAATGATTAAGAGCATCTGGAACAGGATACCTACTCAGGGCAGTCAACTATATGTATGGCATTTTGAGAGCCTTGTTTTATTTTCATGTACAGTATATAGTCATAGGGTCAAAGTAATTAAATACAATAAAAGTAAAGGAGAGGTGAAAATATAGTAATCTCCCCCTTATCCACTGTCTTGCTTTTGTGATTTCATCTACTTGTGGTCAACCGCTGTCTGGAAGTGAATGCTCTCTTAATGTGTTGTAGCCCAACAATATGTCACAACGTCCATGTCATTCACCTCACTTCATCTCATCACTTTGGTGTCTTATCTCACACCATCACAAGAAGGGTGAGTACAGTACAGTACTTTTTGTTACAGTATATTTATTACAATATATTGTTATAATTGTTCCATTTTATTGTTAGTTATTGTACTCTCTTATTGTGCCTAACTTATAAGTTAAACTTTATCATAAGTATTTATGTATAGGAAAAAATATAGTGTATGCAGTGTTTGGTATTCTCCATGATTTCAGGCATCCACTGGGGGTCTTGGAACATATACCCTGTGGATAAGGGGGCAGATTATTGTAATGATTCCAATGGGTATTTTGGAAGAATATATTTATGTTTAATGAATGAATTCCTCTTGGAAGATAGTTTTGGAAATGTTTGTTTTCTTTTTAGTTAGAAAAGGACAAGACCATAAAATAAGTTATAATTTGAAGAAGACAAAATAAGGAATACAGAATACACCCATATGTCCATAGTGCAAAACAAATAATAAAAAAAACAAAATCCCAAACCAAAAAGCAAAACAACTCTCATGCAGGAAGGAGCAATACAAATCAAACAAAAGAAAAGTAACAAATTTTATGATTGGAACTTGAAAAGGACATTGTGGGACAAAATGGACAAAGACATATTGGTTATGACTAGTTATGAAGTTGCAATGACACAACAAAATCTTCATATAGAAGAAGAGGACATTCAAGAATGTGACATATTAAGGGCTTGGATTACCACTTTATTAATGAATATTAATAAAAGGTAAAAACCAGGTGCATACAATACTTAAGAGAAAAACCAAGGTCTACTTATCTAAAGAATTTAGAGAAAGCTTAGTCAAAACATGTGGCAGAGGGATGGCTCAGCAACATTCTCCTGGGCAGAGGGAAGCACAAGATCCCTGGTCCCAAACCTCACCGAGAAATGCATCATTGCACACGGTAAGGTCTGACTGGAATCTCGTCTGGAAGCATAACTGTCTCTCAATCCACATGATAGAGCAGTCTCGCGTGTGTAACCTAGTCTGATACTTGCTAGAGACCACCACATGGCACAGCTTAATGATCTTGGAGTGTACACAACATAGTGTAATTACAGGGTAGAATATATTCAGGAATCAAGAATATCCTCATTTATGATAGATTTTCTGTGCTGGTAGATCCTGGTTCCAAGTACATTTCTGAACTCCATGCTGCAGTATCAGATCCATTCCACAATAAATACCTGGGAAACCAGTGAAAAGATCTCTGACCAGCTACAAGCTCTTCTGCAATGCCTCAGGGGAAGATGGTTTTATTTATTTATTTATTTTAATTTAATTTTATTATGTTATGTTAATCACCATACACTACATCATTAGTTTTTGATGTAGTGTTCCATGATTCATTGTTTGCATATAACACCCAGTGCTCCATTCAATACGTGCCCTCTTTAATATCCATCACCAGGTTAACCCATCCCCCCACCCCCTCCCCTCTAGAACCCTCAGTTTGTTTCTCAAAGTCCATCGTCTCTCATGGTTCATCTCCCCCTCCGATTTCCCCCCCTTCATTTTTCCCTTCCTATTATCTTTTTTTTTTTTTTAACATATAATGTATTGTTTCAGAGGTACAGGTCTGTGATTCAACAGTCTTAAACAATTCACAGCACTCCCCATAGCACATACCCTCCCCAATGTCTATCACCCAGGAAGATGGTTTTAAAAATGAACTTGAATGAGCACTGGGTGTTGTATATAAGTGATGAATCACTGAATTCTACTTCAGAAACCAATATTGCACTACATGTTAACTAAAAAAATTTAAATTAGAAAATTGATGAAGAAATCCAAAACTAAAAATAATAAACAAACAAACAAACAAACTTGAAGAAATGGGAAGGATTGTGGCTTTAGCAGTAACAATTTTAGAAGGCACATACATAGCACTTAACTATGAGCCTGGCACTGTTTGGTGTGCTTAGTAAGTGTTAATTTGCTTACTGATGCTACACCTTGTTCCATTACTAACACCATTTTTCAAATGGAGAACTGGAATACAGAGAGGATGACTGAATGAAATCAAGGTCACTCAGCTAGTGAGTGATGGGCCATGGCTTGAATTAAGGAAGATTGGCACCAGAGACTGTCCCTGACCATTTTGCTGAGCCACCTTGGTATGGCAACTAACCACTCAGTCCTTTATTTTTTGTGTCCTTTATTCTTTTTTACATTTAAAGAGACCAAGAGATGGAGAGGTTAAATCTAAAGTCACATAATAAATTAGGTAATTGGAATTTTTTTGAACCCAGTGTTGTCAGATTTTGTTGACAATGACATATTTTGTTCTGATATTGAAGAGTACAACCTACTGCAGGATTTTTCTGCAGGTTGGCTTATTCTGGGATGGTCAAAGAAAAGGGCACAATGAGCTTTCTTGTTTGTGACCCAGTTAAAGGCACAGACCCACATTTTCCTAAACTTGAATCCTTTTGAGGAGAAAGTTTCATTTTCAGAGAAATAATAAATTATTACATATATGATGTATCAATTTTATATTTATAAAATTAAACATAAGATATATGAATGAGTGCTTATTTTAAAAGTGCCAATAATTTACATATAAAGAGTACATAAGCTAAGTGTTTCCTATTTCTTCACTCCATTATTGTTATATAACCTTAAAAATAATATATCTTTTGAGATAAATACATCCAAAATCTACTTAACAGTTTCTTATGTCTGAATATTATTCTGTTACATGTACATTACATTTGTTTACTGTTCTCTAATTTCTCTTAAATTGTCAAATTTTAAAAATTTTATTATGTTATGTTAATCACCATACATCATTAGTTTTTTTAATTCTGTTATGTTAATCACCATACATTACATCATTAGATTCTTTTTTATTATGTTATATTAATCACCATATATCACATCATTTGTTTTTGATGTAGTGTTCCATGATTCATTGCATATAACACCCAGTGCTCCATGTAGTACGTGCCCTCTTTAATACCCATTACCAGGCTAACCCATCCCCAACCCACCTCCCCTCTAGAACCCTCAGTTTGTTTCTCAGAGTCCATAGTCTCTCATGGTTCATCTCCCCCTCTGATTTCCCCCCTTTCATTCTTCCCTTCCTGCTATCTTCTTTTTTTTTAACATATAATGTATTATTTGTTTCAGAGGTACAGGTCTGTGATTCAACAGTCTTACACAATTCACAGCGCTCACCATAGCACATACCTTCCCCAATACCTATCACCCAGCCACCCCATCCCCCCAACCCCCCACCACTCCAGCAACCCTCAGTTTGTTTCCTGAGATTAAGAATTCCTCATATCAGTGAGGTCATATGATACATGTCTTTCTCTGATTGACTTATTTCACTCAGCATAATACCCTCCAGTTCCATCCACATCGTTGCAAATGGCAAGATTTCATTCCCTTTGATGGCTGCATTATTTTCCATTGTATATATATACCACTTCTTTATCCATTCATCTGTCGATGGACATCTTGGCTCTTTCCACAGTTTGGCTACTGTGGACATTGCTGCTATAAAGATTGGGGTACACGTACCCCTTCGGATCCCTACATTTGTATCTTTGGGATAAATACCCAGTAGTGCAATTGCTGGATCGTATGGTAGCTCTATTTTCAACTTTTTGAGGAACCTCCATACTGTTTTCCAGAGTGGCTGCGCCAGCTTGCATTCCCACCAACAGTGTAGGAGGGTTCCCCTTTCTCCGCATCCCCTCCAACATCTGTGGTTTCCTGACTTGGTAATTTTAGCCATTCTGACTGGTGTGAGGTGGTATATCATTGAGGTTTTTTTTTTTTAAAGATTTATTTATTTATTTATTTGAGAGAGAGAGAATGAGAGAGAACACATGAGAGGGGGGAGGGTCAGAGGGAGAAGCAGACTCCCTGCCCAGCAGGGAGCCCGATGCGGGACTCGATCCAGGGACTCCAGGATCATGACCCGAGCCGAAGGCAGTTGCTTAACCAACTGAGCCACCCAGGCGCCCCCTCATTGAGGTTTTGATTTGGATTTCCCTGATGCTGAGTGATGTTGAGCACTTTTTCCTGTGTCTGTTGGCCATTTGGATGTCTTCTTTGGAAAAATGTCTGTTCATGTCTTCTGCCCATTTCTTGATTGGATTCTTTGTTCTTTGGGTGTTGAGTTTAAGTTCTTTATAGATTTTTGGATACTAGTCCTTTATCTGATATGTCATTTGCAAATATCTTCTCCCATTCTGTCAGTTGTCTTTTGGTTTTGTTGACTGTTTCTTTTGCTGTGCAGAAGCTTTTTATCTTGATGAAGTCCCAATAGTTCATTTTTGCCCTTGCTTCCCTTGCCTTTGGCAATGTTTCTAGAAAGAAGTTGCTGCAGCTGAGGTTGAAGAGGTTGCTGCTTGTGTTCTCCTTTAGGATTTTGATGGACTCCTGTTTCACATTTAAGTCTTTCAACCATTTTGAGTCTATTTTGTGTGTGGTATAAGGAAACAGTCCAGTTTCCATTCTTCTGCATGTGACTGTCCAATTTTCCCAACACCATTTGTTGAAGAGGCTTTTTCCACTGGACATTGTTTCCTGCTTTGTTGAAGAGTAGTTGACCATAGAGTTGAGGGTCCATTTCTGGGCTCTCTATTCTGTTCCATTGATCTATGTGTCTGTTTTTGTGCCAGTACCATACTGTCTTGATGATGACAGCTTTGTAATAGAGCTTGAAGTCCGGAATTGTGATGCCACCAGCTTTGCTTTTCTTTTTCAACATTCCTCTGGCTATGCGGGGTCTTTTCTGGTTCCATACAAATTTTAGGATTATTTGTTCCATTTCTTTGAAAAAAGTGGATGGTATTTATATAGGGATTGCATTGAATGTGTAGATTGCTCTAGGTAGCATTGACATCTTTACAATATTTGTTCTTCCAATCCATGAGCATGGAACGTTTTTCCATTTCTTTGTGTCTTCCTCAATTTCTTTCATGAGTATTTTATAGTTTTCTGAGTACAGATTCTTTGCCTCTTTGGTTAGATTTATTCCTAGGTATCTTATGGTTTTGGGTGCAATTGTAAATGGGATCGACTCCTTAATTTCTCTTTCTTCTGTTTTGTTGTTGGTGTATAGGAATGCCACTGATTTCTGTGCATTGATTTTATATCCTGCCACTTGACTGAATTCCTGTATGAGTTCTAGCAGTTTTGGGATGGAGTCTTTTGGGTTTTCCACATAAAGTATCATATCATCTGCAAAGAGTGAGAGTTTGACTTCTTCTTTGCCAATTTGGATGCCTTTTATTTCTTTTTTGTCTGATTGCTGTGGCCAGGACTTCTAATACTATGTTGAATAGCAGTGGTGATAGTGGACATCCCTGCTGTGTTCCTGACCTTAGGGGGAAAGCTCTCAGTTTTTCCCCATTGACAATGATATTCGCTGTGGGTTTTTCATAGATGGCTTTTATGATATTGAGGTGTGTACCCTCTATTCCTATACTCTGAAGAGTTTTGATCAAGAAAGGATGTTGTACTTTGTCAAATGCTTTTTCTGCATCTACTGAGAGGATCATATGGTCTTGTTCTTTCTTTTATTTATGTATTGTATCACATTGATTGATTTGCGGATGTTGAACCAACCTTGCAGCCCAGGTGAATAATCCTTTTAATGTACTGTTGGATCCTATTGGCTAGTATTTTGGTGAGAATTTTTGCATCCATGTTCACCAGGGATATTGGTCTGTAATTTTCCTTTTTGATGGGGTCTTTGTCTGATTTTGGGATCAAGGTAATGCTGGCCTCATAGAATGAGTTTGGAAGTTTTCCTTCCATTTCTATTTTTTGGAACGGTTTCAGAAGAATAGGTATTAATGCTTCTTGAAATGTTTGGTAGAATTCCCCTGGGAAGCCATCTGGCCCTGGGCTTCTGTTTATTGGGAAATTTTTGATTACTGCTTCAATTTCCTTAGTGATTCTGGGTCTGCTCAGGTTTTCTATTTCTTCTTGGTTCCGTTTTGGTAGTTGATACATCTCTAGGAATGCATCCATTTCTTCCAGGTTATCTAATTTGCTGGCATAGAGTTGCTCATAATATGTTCTTATAATAGTTTGTTTTTCTTTGGTATTGGTTGTGATCTCTCTTCTGTCATTCATGATTTTATTTATCAGGGTCATTTCTCTTTTCTTTTTGATAAGTCTGGCCAGGGGTTTATCAATCTGTTAATTCTTTCAAAGAATGAGCTCCTAGTTTCATTGATCTGTTCTACTGTTCTTTTGGTTTCTATTTCATTGTTTTCTGCTCTGATCTTTATTATTTCTCTTCTCTTGCTGGGTTTAGGCTTTATTTGCTGTTCTTTCTCCAGCTCCTTTCTCCAGCTCCTTTAGGGTTAGGTTGTGTATTTGAGACCTTTCTTGTTTCTTGAGAAAGGCTTGTATTGCTATATATTTTCCTCTTAGGATGTCCTTTGCTTCATCCCAAAGATTTTGAACAGTTGTGTTTTCATTTTCATTTGTTTCCATGAATTTTTTAATTCTTCTTTAATTTCCTGGTTGACCCATTCATTCTTTAGTAGGATGCTCTTTAGCCTCCATGTCTTTGAGTTCTTTCCGACTTTCCTCTTGTGATTGAGTTCTAGTTTCAAAGCACTGTGATCCAAAAATAGGCAGGGAATGATCCCAATCTTTTGGTACTGGTTGAAACCTGATTTGTGACCTAGGATGTGATCTATTCTGGAGAATGTTCCATGGGCACTAGAGAAGAATGTGTATTCTGTTGCTTTGGGATGGAATGTTCTGAATATATCTGTGAAGTCCATTTGGTCCAGTGTGTCATTTAAAGTCTTTATTTCCTTGTTGATCTTTTGCTTAGATGATCTGTCCATTTGAGTGAAGGGCTTGTTAAAGTCCCCTACTATTATTGTATTGTTGTCAATGTTCAGGATTTTCTCTTTGTTTCTGAGACTCATAAGTTTTACTATTAGATGTCAGGATGTTGACCTATTTTTATTGATTTTGAGAGGGGTTCTCTGTGCCTCCTGGATTTTGATGCCTGTTTCCTTCCCCAAATTAGGGAAGTTCTCTGCTATAATTTGCTCCAATATACCTTCTGCCCCTCTCTCTCTTTCTTCTTCTTCTGGGATCCCAATTATTCTACTATTATTTCATCTTATGGTATCACTTATCTCTCAAATTCTGCCCTTGTGATCCAGTAGTTGTTTATCTCTCTTTTTCTCAGCTTCTTTATTCTCCACCATTTGGTCTTCTATATCACTAATTTTCTCTTCTGCCTCATTTATCCTATCAGTTAGAGCCTCCATTTTTGACTGCACTTCATTAATAGCCTTTTTGATTTCGACTTGGTTAGATTTTAGTTGTTTTATTTCTCCAGAAAGGGTTTCTCTAGTATCTTCCATGCTTTTTTCAAGCCCAGCTAGTATCTTTATAATCATCATTCTGAACTCTAGTTCTGACATCTTACTAATGTCTGTATTGGTTAGGTCCCTGGTAGTCAGTACTGCCTCTTGTTCTTTTTTCTGAGGTGAGTTTTTCTGTCTTTTCATTTTGTCCAGAGGAGAACAGATGAATGAGAGAACAAAATGCTAACAGGGTAACAACAACTCCAGAAAAATATACACTAAACAAATCAGAAGAGATCCGAAACTGGGGAAAAGAAAGGGAACGAAAGAAAAATGAAAAAAAAAAGAAAAAGAAAAAAAGAATGTGATCAAAAAGGATTAGGCCAGTGAATAGATCAGTGTCACATACTAGATTTTGGGCGTATTTTGGTCTGTTAGAAGAAACTGCATCCCACAATTTTAAAGAAAGAAAAACTTATGTATGTACAAAAATAAGGGTAAATATGATGAAGGGATGGAATATGACTGTAGAGATGAAAATTATAAAAGATTTTATAAAATGAATTGATAAGAATTTGGTTGAAAAAAGAAAGAAGAGAAATTAAAAAAAAAAAAAAGGGAGAGAATGTGATCAGGCAGGAAACCAGAACAACGCCATACACTAGAAATTTAGGATATATTTTGGTTTGTTAGAAGAAACTGTATCCCAAAATTTTAAAGAGAGAACAACTTATATATATACCAAAAATAAGGTTGACTACTATGAAGGGATAGAATATGACTCTAAAAATAAAAAATAAAAAAGAGTTTTTAAAAAAGGGATTGATAAGATGTTGGTTGAATAAGGGAAAAAGAAAAATTAAAAAAAAAAGAAATGAAAAAAAGAAAATTAAAAAATTAACTTTGAAAGACTAAAGAATCAGGGGAAAAAATCCATGAATTCTATATGCTGTATTCTCCTAGGGCTGGTGTTCTGCCATTCTCATTGATGGGTAAACTTCATCTTGGCTGGCTGTTCTTGCAGATCTTCTGGGGGAGGGGCCTGTTGCCATGGTTCTCAAATGTCTTTGCCGGAGGTGGAATTGCCTTGCCCCTGCAGGGTCCGGGCTAAGTAATCGGCTCAGGTTTTCTCTTGGGAGCTTTTGTTCCTTGTAAGCTTTCCATACAGCTTTGGAGGATGGGAAAGAAAATAGCAGCCTCCTAATCTCCTCCCCAGAGGAGCCGAGAACTCAGGGCCCTGCTGCTGTCTCTCTGGTCTCCGGCCGCACTCTGTGCTCACGCGTCCTGTGACCAAGCATTTCTATCTCTGGCACACGACTCGGTGTGGAGTCTCCAAACCCAGCAGATCCCTGTGGTGCGTTCCCATACTGTTCCTCCTGGGGGAGGAAGAGGAGTCTCCCCGGATCTGCCGCTTGTTGGGTCCCTGCTGGAGAAGCAGTGACGAGACTGTGCCACAGATCATGGTTTATGGCAACCCTGAGCTGTGAGCCCACTCCTCGGCTCCGTCTCTGCAGTCGCTTTTCCCCGCTCCAACACCTGGGAGCTCTGCTGCATTCAGGCATCCCTGGTCTTTCTGTGACCCTGAGGGTCCTGAGACCACACTGTCCCAGTGAGGGTTCCACCCCCCCCCGCCCCGCTTAGCCACTGGAGCGACATCCCTCAGTGGAGCCGACTTCTAAAAGTTCTGATTTTGTGCTCTGCTGCTCTATCACTTGCTGGTAGTGGCTGACGGAGGCCCCCTCCCCCCGCCATCTATCTTCCCCTATGTCACCTCGGATTCACTTCTCTGCTTGTCCTACCTTCCAGAAAGTGATCACTTTTCTGTTCATGGAGTTGCTGCTATTCTTTTCTTCGATCTCCTGTTGAGTTCGTAGGTGTTCAGAATGGTTTGATCCCTATATGGCTGAATTCCTGGGACCAGACAAAATTTAGGTCTCCTACTCCTCCACGATCTTGCTCCTCCTCCAAATTGTCAAATTTTTAAAATGTTAGTGAACATGATAGCTGCTGACATCAATGTTTATCTTTTATATGAATTCTCTTAGTAGTTCAAATGTTTCAGTTGATTCTCTTGGATTTCCTAGTTAGAAATTCCTATCAACTGCAAAAAGTGATGGTAATATTTTTTTTCCTTTTCATTTATCTCTGATTTATGCAGTATTGAACAGAGGTAAAAAGCAGGGCTCTCAGTAGTCTTTCTTGGTATGAATCTCAGCTCTGCCTTTTAGTAGTTTTGTGACCTGGAGCAAATTACTCAACTTCTTTGTGTCTCATATTCTTCAAATATAGAATGGATGTAGAAATAGAGCCTACAGCATAGGGTTCTTGCGAAATGCTGAGACTAGGTGCTTGCTTAGTTTTACCCAACTAAGTATTCAGAATAATTATTGTTTGATGTATAATAGTGTTGACTGACTTTTTCATGTAGTTTAATGGGTAAAGTATGAAATTGGGTATCAGGAACTGAACAATTTAGGAGTGTTTAGGAGAATGGGCAATGCTTTCAGGCAAATCCATGTTTAATTCAAAGGTCTAAATGCCTTGATTGGTCTGACTTTGGGTATTTTATATAGCTTTTCTGAGCATCAGGCTTTTTTTTTTAATTGGTACAATGGGAATAAGAATAATGTCTATCCCTTAGTTTTTTGTGAGAATTAAATACTTAATACATATAAAGTACCACGTTGTTTAGCATTTAATAAAGACTCAAACAAAGGTCATTATTTGTCCGTAATGAGCTGATTGGTGTTAGAAATGTCTCTAAATTATTCAGGTCCAAGTCTTCATCTGCAAATAGACGTGGAGTATACAATTTTCTCTAATTTCTTTCCAGGTCTAAAATAGAAATTCAGGCTATGATAGACCATATATAAGTCATAGGACAACTCGTACACTGTAATTTATAGGAAAGCAATTGTCCACATAACTAGATGCTCCTTGAGATGTTGGTACATAGATCCTTAGTTTAGATCTGTGAGGACAGGCAGAACAGTTTTTCTCAGACTCTGTTTAGGTAATCTGACACAATATCATTATGGGAAATTTAGGATGGAATTTAATATAGTCTTCTCTTTGGCTGAAGGGAAGCTAAATGCATCCTTTGCCATAAATGGGAAAGATAGGTTGTAAAGTTATTTAATTTGTTGACCTGGTAACCATCCCAGCACAAAACATAGCACTGAGCTCATAGTAAGTGGTTCATCAGTCACTTTGCCTGAATAATCAATTTGATCTTTCTTTAAGAATTTTAATATTTTACAAATAATTCAAGATCACAAGTTCTTTTAGGGAAAGTGCCTTTTCTTACTAATTTATTTTTTATCTACAGCATCTAGTGTGCTATTTTGAACATATTAGATCATTAATGTATCCTTATTAAGTTATGAATGAAAATGTATTTGAAGACTGACTACTTTTCATGATTTTCTTCACACTGATTTCTACAAACTAGATAATTTCAGTCAAGGTTAGGGTATTGGAAGGCTTTGATATAGCTAAAGAGACATGAATTGGGAAAGAAAACATATGATTGTACAAAAAGATTGTTGAATAAAAATTGTCTGAATTACCTGCACATCCTTAAATAACTCAATCATATCCTGCCTTAAATTATCCATATATTGAGATACTATTTTCTATTTCTTTTCTAAGAATGAGCTGGATTCATTGGTTTTGTTCTCTGAACTGTAATCTGACACTCATGCATCCCCTGACTACTGAACTACTAAAGATTAGTAATTTCTTTTTTGTCTTCAAGTTTATTATCTGTTCTTTTATTCTCAAGAAAACTTTAACCAAAGCATCTACACCTGTTTTGGTTTCCATCAAATAATTCATGATTTCAAACAAGCATTAGTGAACTCTATAGAATTGATTGAGGTTAGAAATTACCCGCCATTAGTGTTATACCCTCTATTGTTACTCAAAGCATGGGTATCTCAATTACCCACCCCTATAAACTTATTAAAGCATTCCTTCCAGTCACAAACAGACTTTCTGAGAATTCTTTTTCTCTTATTTTTGTTTTTATTTTTATTTTTTTTAGTGTGTGTGTGTGTGTGTGTGTGTGTGTGTGTGTGTGTGTGAGTGGGTCAGGGGCAGAGAGAGAAGAGAGAGCGAATACCAAGCAGGCTCCACACCCAGCACAGAGCCTGATGCAGGGCTTGATCCCATGATCCCATAATTCCAAGATCATGACCTGAGCCAAAATCAGAAGCCCGATGCCCAGCCGACTGAGCCACCCAGGTGCCACTTTCTAATTCTTATGAATACACTTTTGCCTCTTTTATTTCAAAGTGGTTGAATCTGGGGATGCCTGGGTGGCTCAGTCAGTTAAGCATCTGAGTTGATTTCAGCTCAGATCATGATTTCAGGGTCATGAGATGGAGCCCCAAGACGGGCTCACACTCAGCAGGCAGTCTGCTTGAGATTCTTTGTCTCCCTCTGCCCACCCCAACCCTGCATGTTCATGCTCTCTCTCTCTAAAATAATAAATAAATCTTTTAAAAAATGACTGAATCTGAAAGCCTTATTTTAGTAATAAAACAACAATAATTTTATAGGAGACAATCTATTAGGAGGTAACCACTCCCCTCCCCCCGAAAGTCATCTTAGTGTTGTCAAATCTCCTGATTTGTAGAAAGAATCAAGTGAACAAATGCATGTAAAAACTGTTATAACTTGGAAGCTCTATCCAATTGTAAAACAGTAGTGTTATGGCACAGGGCCCATCTGGTTGGCAGATACAATCATACATTTTTCTAACTATTAGAGACTCATCTGTTAGCAACTGAGGCATACTCTTTTTCTTTTCTTTTTGTTCTTTTGATATAAAGAATACATGTAGAGCAAGTTTAAGAATATTCTTAAAACTGAAAACTAAGGGAGCTTGATTTCTGATTAAATTTCAACTAGTTAGCTTGAGTGATAAAGAAATTCCATTTTTTATTCTTTTCCACCCTCTGATATATTTACCGACTATGGAATAATTCAAGTAGACAGCGAAAATGTAGCTGTGTTTAAATAAACACCTCACTGATAAAACATTTAGAGAAGTAAAATAATTTAAAACTTACTTGTGTAATTTTGCTGTGATAGGCAGAATGACAACCCCACCCACCAAGATGTTCACATCATAGTCCCTAGCGTCTGTGAATGTGTTACATTATAGGGCAAAGGAGAATTAAGGTTGCAGGTAGAATTACACTTGGTTTGCTAGTCAGCTGACCTTAAAATAAAGAGATTGTCCTGGATTATCTCAGTGGTCCCAATCTAGTCTCAAGGGTTCTTAAAATGTGGAAGAGGGAGACAGAAGAGTTGGTGTCCCAGTGATGTGATGTAAGAATGACTCAACCAGCCATTTCTGGCTTTGAAGAAGGAAGGGGGCCATGAAATGAGAAATGCAGGTGACCCCTAGGAACTGGGCTAGGGAATGGATTCTCTCCTAGAGCCTCCAGAAAGAACATCTTGATTTTGGTCCAGTTGAGTCCCATCTTTTATTTCTGACTTCTAAAACCATAAAATAATAAATCTGTGTTGGTTTAAGCCACTAAATTTTTGGTAATTTATTACAACAGAAGTAGGAAATGAATGCACTTGCCTAAGAGAGCTTGTTTAATTCTTGACTAAATAACATAAATTATTTATACCTGAAATTCAGATATAAATTTATATTTTCAGAGTCTTTAGGCCCAGTATTTCTGATTTTTGCACTAATATAAAGTACTGCTTGTATTACAGAAACCCCTACCCTCTGCCCTATTAAAGTTCTGTTTGTTTGTTTATTTGGTTCGTTGGTTGCTTGTTTTATTTTCTGAGAAGCATGTTTTATTTTCTTCCCAATCCCTTTGAAATTTCATAGCTAGTTCTCTGGCGTTCCTATATTTTTTCCTTCAGCTCTGAACAAAAAGTCTCACATTTGGATTGCCCTTATTCCATCTTCTCCTTATTTCTTCTTAGCAAAGCTTTCGCCATATTAATGAAATCCAACTAAAATGTACTGCCTCCTGAGCGCCTGGGTGGCTCAGATGGTTAAGCGTCTGCCTTCGGCTCAGGTCATGATCTCAGGGTCCAGGGATCGAGTCCCGCATCGGGCTCCCTGCTCCTTGGGAGTCTGCTTCTCCCTCTGCCTTTCTCTCTCGCTCTATCTCTCATGAATAATAATAAAAAAAAATGTACTGCCTCCTTTAAATATTTTTTAAATTGTGATGAAGTATGCACAACATAAAATTTATTACCTTAACCATTTTTTAGATGCATAGTTCTTAGTGTTAACTACTCACATTGTTGTGCCACCCATCTCCAGAACTCTTTTCTTTTCTTTTTTTTTTTAAGATTTTATTTATTTGACAGCGAGAGACAAAGCGAGAGAGGAAACACAAGCAGGGGGAGTGGGAGACGGAGAAGCAGGCTTCCGGCAGAGCAGGGAGCCCGATGCGGGGCTCGATCCCAGGACTCTGGGATCATGATCTGAGCCGAAGGCAGACGCTTAATGACCGAGCCACCCAGGTGCCCTCCAGAACTCTTTTCAAAAGAGTTGCAAAACTGCAACTGTACCCATTAAACAATGACTCCTCGTCCCCTGCTCCCAACCCCTGGCAGCCAACATTCTGTAGCAATGCTTCCTTTCTGAAATGTTCCTTGATTACTACAATCAGGAGATTTCCTCCGCTGAGCAATTCCAGCAGAGTGTTTAATTTCACTAGGCTCTCATAAACTACCGCACAGTGGTGTTATTTTGATAAACTTTGTTTTGGTTTTCATCTGTTTTGTGCCCTAGTTTCACTCTCCTTTCTGTGCCTTTTTCTGTGCCCTAGGCAGCTATCTTGTATGGAGGGCTACAGGCTCCTTTGCTCTTTGGCCTCCTGTGGAGGCTTAAGAGGTTAGGAGGAAGGAGAGTGAGTGAGGCCCTGTCTTGGGACACCCTCTGCTGGCCGCCTCTCTCCACCACCGACTCCTATTGGATAACCGGCTACATAGGCTGTCCTCTTTGCTCTCTCCCCTTGCCCCTTAGGAATGAGGTTGGTAATAGCTCTCTACTGTTACCATCCATGGAGGTACTGCAACATTTCTTCTGATTTCCCTACACCCTGTACAAACTTTTGTAAATAGTCCTTTATAACCCAGCTGTGTTGAGCTGTTTCCTGCTGGGACAATGACTTTTCAAGCTTTCTGATAATGTCTTTATCATACTTGTTTTGCTTTTCCTCTGTTCCTGCCCTTGGACCACTGCCCCTGTTTTGAGTCACGACTACTTGCCAATAAAGAAAGGAAAGTGTATTAGAAAAAGGCCCCCAAAATAGACTTTCTCTGGGTAAAATACCTAATTAAAAAGATAAATTAAATTAAATTAATTAAATTAAAAAGATAAACAGTTCACAGATAGGATTAAACTGTAGGTAATGGCATTACATTTTACCCTTCAAAGTCTTTACACAAACTGAGTGAATTCTTTTTATAGGAAAGTATGCAACTCTTCCCTTTTTAAAATGACCTGTCATAGAGTCAACTATTTTTTTGATAAAATGTGTTTTCTGTCTTTTAGCTATTTTTCTCAGTAGAATTTTCACAGTCAGTTCTTTAAGTTTACCTTTCCGAAAAGACATTACTATATGTTTTTCTTTTTTAGGAGGTATTGTTCTCAGAAAATGAAATTCTTAAAGATTGTACATCCATGAAATTTGATAATAAAATTTTATTTAGGCAATCATGATACAGAATTATTCACAGACAGCGTTTCTAAGAATTTTATGACTCTCATTTCAAATATTTTTTATTTTTTCCCCTGAAAAGATACAGGCTTTCCCCTGCAATCTGGTCTGTGTTCCTACTTCAGTATTTCCCTCGTCTTGAATTTGCTGATAGGGCACTGAGGACTGTGGTGCTGTGGGAACTCATTCCTCTGTGTGGGCTGGTGCTTGTTGCAGGGCTGTCAATTACTACATCCCCAGGAGGCTCCTAAAACACTTAGGATATAGGTTCAAAATCGTTCAGGTTCTCATTAGGATCCTCCTGGCCATTCATGTTTAACCCCTGGATGGAATCCCAGTTCCTTTTGTCCATGAACACTTCAGATGTTCTTCTTCTACTCTTGGTGGCAGAATCCACTGAGATTTGCGTTTCTGTGGCACATGTGTGCGCATGCGCACACACGGCTGGGAAGAGGGCGGTAGGTGTGCTTGGAAACTGCGCTTGTCAGCGTTTCGCCCTAAGTAGCCATTTAATCAAATACACAGCATCTCTGTTAAAAAATTATACTTTTCAGTCATCCCCATTTTGAGAATATCTGGAATGACAAGGTAGAAAAGGCCTTCTAATGTGATATTTAAGGCAGTATTTGCTTGAGCAAAAAATTCATTTCCCGAACTGCTTTTCAAGACAATGCACTGATTATGTAAAATAAACGTTAACTTTTTTCCTAATTACTTAGAAAGAAAGCCAGAAAGCCTGAGGCTTCTATTAGAAGATATGATAGGTTGGGAAATTTGCCGCATCTCCCTGAAAGTGTATACAAATTCACGGTCTTATGAGCTAAGCATAAATATGAGTTGCTAATTAAACATGCTAATTAGACATGAGTAATTTTTACTTTTTATCTGTTCTGGCCCTATTTTCTAAATTTATTTTTATTTTATTTTTAAACAAAAGATTCAACACATTTGTCAATACAGGTTGCAAAATTACTCAGAGCCAGTGTTGGGACTAGTAATGAGTTAATTTAGAGGGTTTAATCTTTTTTAATTGAGATGTAGACATGTAAGGTAAAGTGCACATTTCTTAGTGTACAGTTCAGTAGATTTTTAAAAAGATGTAAGATATATGCATATATCCTAAGCATATAGTTCAATGAATTTTAAAAATATGTATGAATTATGTGATCGCTGACTAGATTAGGATATGAAAGACTTCCGGCCCCTCAGAGACTTCCTCATGCCACTGTCAAATCAATAAGACTACCATCACAAGGAAACTACTTTTCTGACTTCTAAAACCATAGATTAATTTTGACAATACTTGAATTCCAAATAAATGTAAACATACCATATAAATTCTTTTATGTCTGACTTCTTTCACTGAACATTATGTCTATGAGATTGATTCATGTTATTACATGTAGTAATATAGTCATAATTTTTATTGCTGTGTACGTATGAATAGACCATAATTTACTAAGTCATTCTACTATTATTGGGCATTTCTATTACTTCCAGGTTTGTGCTACTGTGAATAAAGCTGCTATAAGCATTCTTGTACAACAGTTTGGTAAGCATGTATATTCATTAGTCTGGAATATATACAGGTATACACAAGGTATATTGTCAGGTACACACAGGTATATGCCCAAGACTAATGAATGTACATGTCCATCAAAAGTCTTGTACATGGGCGCCTGGGTGGCTCAGTTGGTTAAGCGACTGCCTTCGGCTCAGGTCATGATCCTGGAGTCCCTGGATCGAGTCCGGCATCGGGCTTCCTGCTCGGCAGGGAGTCTGCTTCGTCCTCTGACCCTATCCCCTCTCAGGTGTTCTCTCTCTCTCAAATAAATAAAAATAAAATCTAAAAAAAAAAAAAAAAAGTCTTGTACAAAAATACTTATAACAGCTTTATTCTGCAGTATACGACTACATACATAAAGCTGGAGGACATTATGCTAAATGAAACAAACCAGACAAAGACAAATACTGCATGATTCCACTTATATGAAGTATCTAAAGTAGTCAAACTTACAGAATCAAGAGAGTGGAATGGTGGGTGCCAGTGGCTGGGAGCAAGGGGAAATGGAGAGTTGTTAATCAACAAGCATAAAGTTTCAGTTATGCAAGATGAACAAGCTCTAGAGATCTGCTGTAGAATATTGTGCCTGTGGTTAAGAATACTGTATTGTACACTTAACAATTTGTTATAAGAGTAGATCTCATGTTGAGTATTCTTCCTGCTTCTATAATCTGATTATTTGATTGCATTTGGCCTTTTATGAAAAACTCAGTATAAAATTATTTTTAAAGTCTATGTCTTTCTAGTGTTATTTATTATTAGCTTTCCCTATTACTTTATGGTACTATATTCTAGAAATGACATTAGAATTTTTATTAAAAAAGAAAAAAATCAGAAACTGTATTCTAAGGTCTGGTGTTAGAATAGATACTTATGAACACAATGAACAATACCAAATATTTGGGCTACCCTATATTAAGATTTAATAATAAAATATCCTCACTGAAGAAATTGAAGCATTCTACTTTTTGCATAATTTAGTATGCTATCAAGTTTTTCTCTAAAAAAGATGTAATATTTTCAGTAATACAATGATAAGTTAGCAAGAAAGCCTTTTGTTAAGTGTTCAGTTACAAAAAACAAAACATGCTGGAATAGATATTGCTCTATAATATAAACCATTTCCTGGGGGGCGCCTGGATAGCTCAGTTGTTAAGCGTCTGCCTTCGGCTCAGGTCATGATCCCAGGGTCCTGGGATTGAGCCCCTCATCGGGCTCCTTGCTCAGTGGGGAGTCTGCTTCTCCCTCTGCCCCTCACCTTGCTTGTGTTCCCTCTCTTGCTGTGTCTCTTTCTGTCAAATAAATAAAATCTTTTAAAAAAATAAACCATTTCCAATTTATAATATTCTACATAGCTATTCAAATATAGATGGGATAAATTAAAATTTTAATTATTTTTTATTTGCATGCAAGATTCTTTATTAGATCACACTTTGAGTCTTCAAAAATAAGTAAAATCTCTGGACATTAGTAATTTTAGTAATGCTAAATTAATTTACAATTAATGTAGGTAACAGGAGAGCTGTCCATAATTAGTGCTCCGTGGCCTAGAAAATGATGGTAAGATATCCTGGAAGAGAGATCCATTTACAGTTTTCAATTGGCTATGGATTAGTATCTCATAAAAGCTGTAGAGTTATAAAACAGGTTCAGTTATAAGGATTTTATCTTATCTCATTGTGACTTAACAGCTGGGTCTATATTGCCAAAGAGAAATAAAAATTGTTTGCAATTATTTGACAAATGTTTATTTCATCTAATCTTCACAATAAGCTAACAGCGTAGGTTTTTGTCACCATTTCATAAGAGAGGAAGTTGGAATTCAGAGAGATCAAATAATTTTCTGAGAATTTAATGCAAAAGAGAGTCAGGATTCAAACCCAAGTCTATCTTATCCCATGGATAATTAATTTGTAAAATTTATCCTCTTTCCTTTTTGAGATAGGTATTTAGGTGATATCTTGATATTACTCAAGTCCTATCTTGAAGTAATTATCTATTCAATAACATCATAGAGCTGACTCTTCACAGGATGTTAGGATTTTTAGGGTAGGCTTGGAGAGAAGGGGGAACTAGAAGAAGAATGTAGTATAAAGTTTGTTTTGATAAATCTATATACAGTCAAGGATGGGTGAAGAGCTGAACAGGAAAAGCATACATCACATCTACAGTGTAGAAACCTGATTTGGGCATAATTCTTGTTATTCTTAGCACTTGGAAAAATGATCAAGCAATCCAATATTAAATAAATCAGTATTAACATTAATTAATGTTAATATTAACATTAATAGTACCCTACAACTATCATAAGTACTGACATTACTATTATTGCTATTACCCCTTCTACCATATTTTGAGTGCCTACCATGGCCCAAGTCATGTCAAAATGTTTTAAATAGTAATGTCTTATTTGAATCAGTCATTCAACATATATTTAACACCTGATCTTATAAGACATTGTCAAAATCTCAAAACTTTATAAAGAAATGTTATGGACTGAATGTTACGTCCCCGCAAAATTCATGCTCAGAACCTAACCCCCAATATGATTGTATTATATGGGGATTTGGGGAAGTGATTAGGTCATGAGGGTAGAGCCCTAATGAATGGGATTATTGCCCCTACAAAGAAGACCACAGAGAGCTCTTTCACCCCTTCACCATGTGAGGACATAGTGAGAAGACAGCCATCTATGAACCAGGAAGAGTGCCCTCACCAGACACAGGATCTGTTGGCATCATGACCTTGGACTTCCCAACCTCCAGAACTGTGAGAAACAAATATTTGTTGTTTAAACCACCCGGTCTATGGTATTTTTGTTACAGTGCCCTAAATAACTAAGGCAGCAGGTATTATTGTATTGTTATAAAATGGGGATCCATTTTATAGGTGAGAAAAATGGGCTTTAGAGAAGCTTTCCAATTTGTTTAATATTCAAGTGTTTGGACTCTTTCTTAACCTTACCTTGTTAATGTGTGATTTGCTAGACTTCTGGAATTCCTAGGCAATTTTCTCTGAGATAATATAACTGTGCATTACTGAAATGAAATATTCATCTAATGGGCCTTGGGGTGATATTGGAGAGCACCATCACACCTCCACTTATCTTTTGAAGGGAAAATTTGAGGGCTTATAAATCCATGTGAGATGTGATGATATAAAACCTACTTCCTTGGCCATGTGAAGCCATGATGTGCATAAAAATTCACGTTGATAAAATCCACAGCCTTTTAAATCTCTGTGTTCCTCCAGAGAATGAAAGGGACCATAAATACTTGGAGAAATGACCAGGTGTTAACACACGGAAAATGATTAAACAAGTACTGAGCAGTTCTAATTATTCTAATAATGATGAAAATCAGTAACATACATCGACAACAAGTTATAGATCTTCATCATTATTAGAAGAATTAGAGCACTGGGTGTTATATGTAAGTGATGAATCACTAAATTCTCCTGAAACTAATATTTACATTGTATGTTAACTAAACAGAACTTAAATAAAAACTTGAAACAAACAGACAAAAATAATTCCAAATATAACAGAAGGAAATAGATTGTTTCTCTATAAAAATTCACTTGGGACCAAGACTGAAAAAAAAATTACTTATACAATGAGAAGTCCAGTAGGCATTTTCATTTCTACTTTGAAGGGATCTTGAATTGAAGTCCTGACTTCACTCCTTAAATTGCCCTTGTCCAACCAATAAAAAATTCATTTCATTCAATGGAATTACCCCAAATGCTAGATTTTATTATTTTTACCTGATTCTCATAAAAAAAAAAAAACCTCTGTATTTATTTCAAAATGGTGTGTTGTTGCTTTAGCCAAGACATGTTAAATTTGATAGTTTTGAGCAACATGGTGATGACCAACCAGGCAATTTAATGGTCTCATGACTCAGACTCGAAGCAGTCTAGAGTGAACGTTATAGAAAACTCTATCCTCAGACTAAAGAAGACCATAATTAAATTGTCAAGGCTAGGTACCTTTTACTTTTCTAGGTATACATCTCAGAAAATAATTGCAATTTTGACTTTCATAGGAGTTTTGATTACTCCATATCTATCTGAAAGCATGTAGTTCTTGAGCATTTCACAGATCCATTAGAGATAAGTGGGGAGTGCAAGGCAGCTATCTGAGAACAATATGCATGACTGGTTGGAGCTGGCAACATGATGTACTTTTATATTTTATAGTATTAAAGGCATTGTAGAGATCATTGAATCTAACTCCTTTCTTTTAAAACTCTTTATAATGTTTATAACAGAACTGCAGAAACAAGCTAGAATGATCAAGAAGAAAAAGAGAGATGGTCATTTAAAATCCTTTTTCTTCTTTGTAATTAGTCAAAATATTAGGGCATATAAAACCAAAAATGTACTTTGAGCATTTCTGAATTTTTAAGTATTATTTCTATTGATAATTAATGATGATAGGAAGTATCAAATGATCATTATTTGCCAGGCACTGTTTTAAGTACTCTATGTAGATTTTCTCATTTGAAGTTTCTGTTGTTATTAGCAGAACTTCCATAGCTATTCCTGTAAGAATATTAATGTTACAATCAAATAGATAGCATCTGAGTTGCCCTACAAAATAAATATTTTGAGTGATCATATTTTCACACATATTTATTGAGTGTTAGCTATTTGGAACCACTTTTTAAATTCTAGGTAAATCAGAGAGACTAAACTTTTGACCTCATGGACCATATATTCTTGAAGGTGAGGCAGGAAATAAAATAAGTATATAATATAATAGGTACTAATAAAAAATTAAAATAGAGTGAGAGAGGATAGTGAGTGATGGGGATGCTATTTTAGATAAGTTAATGAGAGAAGTTCTTTCTGAGATGCGCCTTTTGAATAGAGGTATAAATGAAGTAAAGGGGCAAGCCTTATGAATCTTCAAGGTAAAGGTATTTGGTGAAGAAGGCTCAGCAAGTCCAAAGACTCAGAGATGGGAATGCACAAGGAGGCCAGGATGACTGGAGAGGAACAGGCATGGAGAAAGAGGTAGGAAAAGGGGAGGTCTGAGAGGCAGCCAGGGGTCAGTTGATCAAAAACTTTGTAGTCATGACTATATAGACACATGCACCTTCAACTGCCTTGCCCCTCTTTTGTTTCTTTGTAACCGTTTAGAAAAATCACATTCTGGTTAAATCCAAATCTCTGTCTACTTCAAGCCTGAACTGCTTCAGCTGAAACTAGGAGAAAAACAAAAACATTTTTTCTATCTGATCTCATTCAAAATCCATGGTCATCAGCCTCAGGTGAATGGGTCAAGAATTCTGTCAGGCACTTGTTAAGTATAAGACACTTATTATAAATCAGATGGAGATGTAGAATTGGATAAAAAGTGAGGAGTGTGGGGTGGGAGATGCAGGCTGATAGTAAAAATTTGGAAGTCATTACTGTGAAAATGGTATGTGAGAGAATATACATGGCTAGAAAGACTGAGTCCTCATGGACACCAACTTATAGAGTGTAGACACAGAAGAAGGTGCAGCAAAGGAGGCTAACAGAGCGATGAGTTATGTAGGAAGGAAATCAGGGCTTGTGGCATCCCAGAAGTCATGTGAAGACAGTGTTTCAAGTAGGATGGTGTGATCACTCATGTCAAATATTGTGAAGAGTTGAGCAAGAAGGGGTTGATCATTAGATTTGGCAATGAGGTTGTCTTGGGAAGGGCAAGTCTAACTGGGACAGGCTCAAGAGGTTGTAGGAAGTGGAGTTTGCAAGTTTGGACAGTCCTTTCCAGAAGTGCTGTTATAAAAAGGATCTAAGTCGAGTGGTAGTTAGAACAACATATGGAATCTAGGGAGGAATGATTTTTAATGTTATAGCGTGTTTGTATGGTGATAGTAATAAGTCAGTAGAGAGTGTGAAAAAATTGATGATGAGACAAGGTATAATTTCAGAAGCAATTGCTTAGAGTAAGTGAGAGAAGGTGAGACCCAGTGCCTGAGTGGAGAAGTTGGCCTTGGATAGGACCCCAAACAGTTTGCCTTTATTTATTTATTTATTTATTTATTTAATTATGTTATGTTAATCACCATACATTACATCATTAGTTTTTGATGTAGTGTTCCATGATTCACTGTTTGCGTATAACACCCAGTGCTCCGTTCAGTACGTGCCCTCTTTAATACCCATCACCAGGCTAACCCATCCTCCCATCCCCCTCCCCTCTAGAACCCTCAGTTTGTTTCTCAGAGTCCATAGTCTCTCATGGTTCGTCTCCCCCTCCGATTTCCCCCCTTCATTTTTCCCTTCTTGCTATCTTCTTCTTTTTTTTTTTTCTGACATATAATGTATTATTTGTTTCAGAGGTACAGGTCTGTGATTCAACAGTCTTACACAATTCATAGCGCTCACCATAGCACATACCCTTCCCAATGTCTATCATCCAGCCACCCCATCCCTCCCACCCCCCACCACGCCAGCAACCCTCAGTTTGCTTTTATAATTGGGTAGAAAGTAGAATGCGAATGAGTACAGATAAAAGTGGGTAGGTGAGGGGCACCTGGTGGCTCAGTCGTTAAGCGTCTGCCTTCGGCTCAGGTCATGGTCCCAGGGTCCTGGGATCGAGCTCCGTATTGGGCTCCCTGCTCAGCGGGAAGCCTGCTTCTCCCTCTCCCATTCCCCCTGCTTGTGTTCCTGCTCTTGCTAGCTCTTCCTGTCAAATAAATAAATAAATAAATATCTTAAAAAAAAAAAGTGGGTAAGTGAGGTAATGGAAGTTTGTGGAAGTTCTTTCTTAATTGCTTTTTTTTCCCTCTGTGACATAAGAAAGATCAGTAGCTGAGAATAGTAAAAAGGGAGGGTCTTTTGGAGGTTTAAGGAGAAAGAAGGTAGGAATAGCTTCTTGCCATCATGGAAGAATGAATGAAATGAGGAAATGCAGTTTATTAGAATTTTTGAACTTACGTTCATAAGTTTAAAGTCAAGGTGTGGAAGAAATTGTCTAGGTGGGGATTTGAGTTAAGACTTCTAGAGGGACAAATGGTTTAGACAAAAACAACCAGCCAGATACTTGAGAGCAGGTATTTTTTAGGGAATAAGGAACAACAATGGTTTAGAAGTGGTGCTATAGACAGAAGGGCATGATCTCCCTTCCAAGATCAGTGCTATGTGTAGTTTAAGAGATAAAACAGCCAACACATGGGAGGGCTTCAGAAGAAAGAGTGAAAGCATGTATTCATACTTAAGATCAAGAAAAAGAGTTACGCTGTACAAGTTTAGGAATCTAGTTTAAACAATAGTCTTCTCTCATCTTCCAGGGCTGGGTAGGTTTTGTTTAAATATCTAAAAATGTAAACACCTGGCTAATCTGAATTAGGATATCCTAATGAGAACAAGTTAAAAAATTTTACATACATATTAAAATTTATACTTCATTAAGCCTTAAAAGAGTAACAACAAATAGTGCTTAGTTTTAATTTTTCATCTTGTTATTCTATCATTAGCATGAAGATAACAGCTTGATTTCCTGTATTTGACTTGTTCTGCTGTCAGAGATGAGACTGTGTTTTAGATTACTTGATTTTAAAGTTTTTTTCTCATTGAATTCTTCCTTACATCTCCTGGAATGTAGAAAATAATTATTATATAGCTATTGCATTATATGCTATTTGTTTCATTTTTAATGCTCAGTGCAAGCTCCATGAGGGCCAGAACCACATCTGGCATGACCCCTGCCTCATTCTTTGTATATGTCATAATGTTTGGCTGATTGGAAGCACTGATATTTGTTAAATGAATTAATCAAGATCAATCTTTGTATTATTATTTTGTATTCTTTCTCTAACAAGATTTTAAGTTCCTCAAGGAGAGAGAGATGCCTTAATATATGTGTGTGTGTATGTATACATATATATATATAAATCTGACACACTTGACTAAGTAAATTAATGAGCTGTGAGGCCACTTTCCATCTCAAATAATAAAACATAAAATGGAAACACTAAGAATTTTCACACTCTTTATATATTTTTTTCCAGTCTTTTATTCCAACCTCTTCTTTCCTCTTAGGCATTAACTATTTGGGGTTATTTTTGATGCTTTAAAAGTAATTAATAAACAAGCAAATAAAATCTTGCCTATATATGCTCCTCTCTTTAGCCATCACTTTGGTCTCTCTCTCTTCACTGACAAACTTTTTGAAAGCTCAAACTGCATGGCTGTTTCTTTCCTCAACTTCATTCATCAGTGCCTAAAAATCCACTTGAGTCCTTGCCATTCTCCTGAAATAGTTTTTCTGAAAGCACTAATAGCTTCTTAATTGCAAATCTGAAGTCCTATGCTCAGTTTTTATTGTGTTTTATTTCTCATGAGCCTTTGACACAGCAGACCACTCACTGAAGACCTTTCTCTTTTTTTTGAGACCAGCATATAGCCTGGGTCTCATTCACCTCTAACAACTTTTGAACTCTGCCATTTCAGTGACTCCTTCTCTGTTTTTTCTTTTTCTTTTTTTTTATTATGTTATGTTAATCACCATACATTACATCATTAGTTTTTGATGTAGTGTTCCATGATTCATTGTTTGCATATAACACTCAGTGCTCCATTCAATACGTGCGCTCTTTGATACCCATCACCAGGCTAGCCCATCCCCCCACCCCGCTCCCCTCTAGAACCCTTAGTTTGTTTCTCAGAGTCCATAGTCTCTCATGGTTCGTCTCCCCCTCCGATTCTCCCCCCTTCATTTTTCCCTTCCTACTATCTTCTAATTCTAGGTGGTTTCTCTGTTGAATTAATCCCCTTCCATGTTTTCACTTGCCATCTTGCATTCTAAAGATTCGTAAGTATGCATCTCCCCCCCCACCTTTCCAAATGTTGCTTTGAACAACTGTACTACATACACTATATGAACCTTCAATTTGGCATATCAAGATGGAAAGTTACTATCATCCAATATTCAACTACTTTTACTTCTATATCCATTTTGGCACTCGGAATGGCATCCATCCAGACTCCCAATCTAGAGACCTTTCCTCTCTCACACCCAATAGTTAATGTGCTGTCTGGTGAAGGTGCTTTTTCCTTAGAGTTATCTGTAACTTCTTGTCTTCCACTTTCACTTCCATTCTGTTTTCCAAGGTCACATCATCTTTTGCAATAACCTTCAAAATGATATCTACTCCACAAATTTCTACCCACTCCAGTTTATCCTTCACCCCTCACCAGAATTACAATGCCAAAAAACAAAATAGAGTGTATTATTTCCTTAGTAAAAATATCTGTTGATCCCATTGACTTATAAAATATGAACAAAAACCATCCTGGGATACTAAGCCTTTTAAGAATGTTACAGGCTATTTTTTCTGTCCTTTCTTGTTTTTTTTTTTTTTTTTTTTTTGTCTGACTTTCCCCAGGCAACTTACATGCCGTCTGCACTGAATGTCTATCATTCCCCATATTTGCTAGGTTTTTTTCAAGATTCTGAAATTGTTCATGTTTCCTCTCCCTTCTCCCCATCCCAGGTAGGCATGTTTTATTCCTTATTTATTCATTGCTTGATCCAGCACATATATTATTGGATGACACTACATGACAACTACTATAAAAAGTACTTGGAATATAATGGTGAGCAAAAGTAAGTATTGTTCTTTTTTTTTTTTTAAAGATTTTATTTATTTATTCACGAGAGACAGAGACAGAGAGAGAGAGAAGCAGAGGGAGAAACAGGCTCCCAAGGAGCAGGGAGCCCGATGTGGGACTCGATCCCAGGACCCTGGGATCATGACCTGAGCCGAAGGCAGACGCTTAACCATCTGAGCCACCCAGGCGCCCAGTATTGTTCTTCTTGAACTGAATTTATAACATAGTGGGGGAAGGGAGACAGATATTAAATAATCATCCTACTGAATGCAAAATTTAAAACAGAGATAAATACTCTGAAGGAAAGGGATAGGGTACCATAAGAGTGTCTGAAAAATGTTCCTGATATTTCCTGAGAGGAGAGGGTAGTTAGGAAAGGTTAAAGTATAAGACAAAGA
Organism: Mirounga leonina; assembly: GCF_011800145.1. NCBI lineage: Eukaryota > Metazoa > Chordata > Mammalia > Carnivora > Phocidae > Mirounga > Mirounga leonina. Next base: position 3,398,422 of record NW_023270702.1, read on the forward strand.
AAAAATAACTGATTAAAATAGGGGAACGGGCATTCCTGACAAAGGGGTTAGCATTAGCAAAGACCTCATGGTGGGAATGAACATGACCTGTTTGAGAGACTGAGAGAAGATCTGTGTGGATGGAACACAGAGAGAAAGGGGGCAAGAGGTAGGCACTGAATTTGGACTAGTAGGCAGGGGAGCAGCTGCACAGGATGTAGGTATCTAGGATGAGGCTTTTGGTCTTAATCTTAACATTGGTGGAAGCTGTCAGATGGGATTAACTAACTGAGCCACCCAGGAGCCCCTATCCAGCTACTTTTTAAACTCAGTTCGTATATTATCCATTCAGGGCTCATGTCCTTAGGTACTTTTGGCACAATATTTAGGTCTCTTTATGGAACTTAAAATAATTTCTCTGCTGAATAACTGTCTCTTCAGTTATTATGGGACTCTGAAAACAATCAGCGTGCTTTATTCTTTGTATTGCAGCATGTGAGATCATACCTTTCAAATAATAGATGTTCATTGAAATTGCTTATTGACTAACTGATAGAATAAATTAAAATGTCACAAATAGAGTCAAAATTCATTAAGTCAGCACATATACTGACATATAATAATTAATGCAGTTTCATTTTTTGGTATACATATCTACATACAGATAGGCTTACTTCACTGAAGAAATCAGGAGATTATTAAACCTGAACTTTTAGAAAAAATATTTAGTAGTGTGTACTTTCAATAATTATGGAAGACTCTGCAAACTCTCAATTTGCAGTTTTCATTTATTATCCCATATCTTTTTCCAGTCTCTTCAAAGAACTTTGTAGCTAACTGCACAAACAATATATTAACAAATACACCAAACACAGATTTTTTGAAATGTATTAATAATATTTATTCCACTGAAAAATGGTGTATTTCAAAGTTTTACTAGAACCGTATTTTGCACATGATTTGAAAATACTATTAAAAGTATGAAAATGAAGTAAGTGAATGAATATGTTGCAGTGATGCTTAATTTTTCAATATCCATATTCTGCTTAATTTAGCAATACCATATTCTACCTTTTTCCATATAAATTAATTATATTTCTTTTAAGTACTAAGCATTTTTTATATTTAGCATTTTTGTGAGGGGTTTACATAATTTTGACTATTTTTCCCATGCTGTGTAAAATACAAGTTACTGAATAGATTGTTAAATCTTTTTTGATTAGTTGATATTTATTATTATGAATTTTATTCTGTATAACTTATTGAATGTTTTGTGCAAGGTGCTATTTGAGTGCTAGAGATTCAAAAGCTTGGAGTCTCCAGGGGTAGGAAAGAGAGACTTTCCATATAAAGGTCAGATATTAGAGCAAGGCAGGAAGAGAATGCTGTGGGAGTGTGGACGCGGAGCTGGCTGACTAACTCTTTCTGAGGAAATCAGAGAAGCTGTCGCAAAGACGTAAATCTTGAAATGTCATGAAGAATTGGATGTTTAGGAGGTGGAAGGAGCAGCATGGCTGAAGGTCTGGGTTGTGAACTATGTATGCTCAAGTCATTGGAAATGCTAAGTATGACGACAGCAAAACGTTTGTATGGTTCAGTCTGAAGACGAGGCTGTGTGTTCTTTCATCTTCTGGTAAAACAAACAGCAACCACAAAAAGCAAAAAAGAAAAATAATCCTTACTATTTAATGAAATAGTATTAATCCTTATCATTCAAAGAATTAATAATAGCAATAGCATCATAGTCTCAACTCCAAACCATTGACCACCAGCTGAGCACTGAAAAGAATTAAGATATTATAGATAGATATGCCAAAATTCACTAAAAATGCACTATTATTTGTAGTATTAATGAAATATGGACCCATATGAGACAAGATGCTGAGATAGTTCATATCATCTCAGAACCTGGGTATGGTGGTAACTCTAAAAGTAAGGGCTGTGCTTCTGAAGGAATTCTGTAACACTCCTTTCCTAGCTTAGAGCAGCAAGATCTGAGGCATAAAAGGGCTCTGGAAACACGGCAGTGTCTCTAAAGAGCCTCAGCTCTATACCACTGAAACCACAACATGGCTGGGACGTGAAAGTTTCACCCACACACCATTGTCATCTGCAGTGTAGCCTTCTACTGATGGAGGCTCTATGGAGGTGAGGGCAGAGGTGAAGAGAGGATAAACAACATCACTAGATTCAACATGACGAGAGGGTGACTGAAGGAGCTTCTCTGAAGTTATTTCCTAAAAGCAAAGTGAGCCATGCCCCTAGGCAGAGGACAAAAGAGGTTGGGTAGTAGGACATTCCCAACTATAAAGCCAGCATTGTCATTATGACCCTTTCCTGGCAATTCACTATTCCTGTGCTGATCCCACATTTCTAGAAATAGCCGAGCAGATGTCTGGATGGAGCAGGCCCTATTGACAGACAAAAAAGATGAAAGATAAACAGGAAAGAATCCACACCAGATCTATAAATACAGAAGGGAAAATAAAATGAAGAAACGAACATAAGCAGAGGCATATTGAAATTCAAAGGTAGTGATTTTATTGTCTGGTTTTACAAAAGTGATATACTGTCACCAGGTCTCATTAACATTGCTGGGGCATATAGACGTTGAGATTAGACTTTAGGATAGGGCATATTGTTTGCTAGTCATTCTTCAGGTATTAACTAATAGTTCAGATTTTTATATGTTAAAAAACCAAGACCTATCTACATTGAAACGTCAATCTCTCTTCCATTCCAAACTCCCACTGTGTCTCTACCCCCAGCTCAGGCTAGCTCTTACAGTCCAGTGGAGAAAGAGGATGCGATCTGCCTTTCCCTCTTTTCCACCTGTTCTTCCACTCCATTCTCACCGCACTGCATTCCTTTACCTCCAATGTCAGGGCAGAGAGAAGCCTCAGAGGAAATGCTACTGTTGTCACTTGGCTTTACGCCTTCTGTCTGGCAGATGCATAGATGTTAGCTTTCCCTTGTAGCCCCTTTTTGTGGCTTATCGGAAAACTCTACCCACCCCAGCTGATAATCTTTGATATTCTAGCTCCTGATGGTTTGACCTCCACTGGCTTCTTATGGCTCTTGTTCAACAGCTTCATAATGCCATGTGCCATGCTTGCTTCTTTCTGCTTCATTCTCATAAACACAGCAGGTTTTTATCCTGGGAGGGAGTCCTTTAAAAACTGACCAAGTCTGGCTAACTTCTAGAGTGTCCATTTTGGCTTATGGAAATTATGCATATTCATGTTCCTCTGCCAAGCTCTAGAAGTTCAAGCCTTTTTCTGCAGCTGTTCGTCTCTCTTGATCAGCAACCAGGAGCAGCTCTTGCCACTTAGTGCCTTTTGAGTCTTCCAGGCAGAAGGCAAGCTCTGATCTTTGTACCTCATCCCTAAGTTTCTTCAAGGACTATCATACTATCTCCTCAATAGCAGCAGAACAAAGACCTGCAAGCTTCCGCACTCAGCAAATACCCAGTCCGTTGATGAGTCTCTCCTCTAGCAACCTCCTTGCTGTCTCCTGGAGCTTTTTATTCCCCTCTCCTGGCTTGGAGGACAGCCCGCCCTTCTTTTGAGGACAGCCCGGAAGGGAATCACAACCTTAGCATAATGTTACTGCTAGGCCTATCACACTTTTCTGCAAATGCCCCCACATGATAGTTCTTATACATAAATAGAAGCTGGAGAGGGTGATGAGGTTAGGGTCACAAACCTAGTAGGATTCTCTTTTTAGCAATTCTGCCATTAATAGTCTATCTTTCAGTCTTAGAAAATATATTTGTTTTCTAGTGTGATTTTCACCAATTACCACAAACTTAATGGCTTAAAACAACACAAATTTATTGCCTTATCATTCTTTCAGTTAGAGGTCTAATGTATCTCACTGGGTTAACATCAAGGTGTTGGCAGAATTGTGTTCTTTTTTGGAGGCTCTAGGGGAGAATTCACTTTCTTACATTTTCAGCTCCTGGGGGCCACCCACATTTCTTGGTTCGTGACCTCTTTCCCCCATATTCAAAGCAAACAACATGGAATCTCTCTGAACCTTTTTCTGTAGTGTCTTAGTCTGTCCAGGCTGCCATAACAAACTACTACAGACTAGGTGGCTTAAACATTAGAAATTTATTTTCTCACTGTTTTGCATCCTAGAAGTTCAAGATCATGGTGCCCTCAGGTTTCTGACCTTTCTTCCTGGCTCTAGACACCTTCTTTCTGTGCCTTCACACAGTTTCTTCTCTATCCATGAACAGAGGTGGGGGCTGGTAGGGGGGTAGGGAGGGAGAGAGACAGAGAGAGAGGGGGTGACAGAGAGAGGTCTGGTATCTCTTTCTTTTCTTAAAAGGACACTAACCTGGGGCACCTGGGTGCCTGGGTGGCTCAGTCATTAAGCGTCTGTCTTTGGCTCAGGTCATGATCCCAGGATACTGGGATCGAGCCCCGCATCAGGCTCCCTGCTCAGCGGGAAGCCTGCTTCTCCTTCTCCCACTCCCCTGCTTGTGTTCTCACTCTCTGTGTCAAATAAATAAATAAAATCTTTAAAAAGAAAAAAAAGAACACTAGCCCTATCAGATTAGGGCCCCACCCTTAAGACCTCATTAACCTTAATTATCTCTCTCAAGGCCCTCTCTCCAAATACAGTTACCTTGGGGATTAGTGCTTCATCATATGAATTTTGAGGAAACAAGTTTATAATTTATAGTCATACCAGTGACTTTCTGTGACTACAGAAAAAAAAACATCCTCTGTTTTTAAGAACTCACAGTGACTGGACTGGGCCAACTCAGATAACCAAGGGTACTCTCTCCATCTCAAGATCCTTAGCCTGAACTACATCTGCAAAATCTCTTTTGCCGTGTAAAATAATGTATTCACAGGTTTTGGGGATTAGGGTGTGGACATCTCTGGGGGTCCGTTATTCTGCCTACTACAGGAAATTCTAGTTATGGGAAATGTCCAGTTGAACATTCTGTTACATAGGTTACCAATTTACAGTCCAGTGAACACCATTTTAGGACGTGTCAATTTCATTGTCTCTGAACATTTCATTTTATCCATTTATATAAGGAATACTTGTTGGAGAAGATAGTTTAGGCCTGGAACATTGAAAATTTCAATTTATTAAGTTATATCTATTACATTTAATAATTGTGGCTTTTTATGACTTAAGGACATTTTCTCTCAGTTTGTGAGTTGAATGATTAGCCCACTAAAAGCACCCACTACAGAGAGTTAATAACTTCAAATGAGGGCAATATCAAGGAATAATGTCCTTTTTCTTTCACACACACTGGAGAAGAGAATGCAGTTTAGGAACAGAGATGGAAGTTCTTGTTTGTAGTTTGCAGTTCTTATTGAAACTAAGTTTCAATATGTACTGAACTGCAGAGCAGAGGATATGAAAGACAGAAAAGGAAAACGTTTTCTGCCAATGCATTCAGCAAAACTTAAGGAGAGAGAATTTGGTGAATAGAAGAAACCATCCTGATTTATAGGAATGTGTAATGGGTCACATATATAAATTACCAAACCAACAAGTACATAGATAAGTGGCAGTCCCAATTTATCTTCTTGGGAGCAATTAAGGATAAAAAGAGAATTTATTGAGCTACATGTTTCTGTAATTACATGGTAAGCTTAATCCTCTGTTATGTCTTTGGGGAGATGAGCTTGCAGCTGGCTTTGCCTTTTTTGGAAGGCAATTTGAGGGTACCAGAAAGACCTTTTCGAAATATCTCTGCCACCCAGATCCTACAATGTCTAGAATTTCACTATGGTGTAAGTGCTCTTTTTGGAGTGAAGTCTTGCTTTCTCCACTGTGTGGTAATGGGACTTTTAAAAAAATAAATATATTAAGTCGTGAACATTTTCACCTGAAATTTAGCATGTTGCTGACTTCTTTCAGGAAGTTTTCTAGGAAGCTTTCTAGGAATAGCAAGAGAATACTATGAATTCATAAGTGAAGGACTTCTGCAAGGGGAGATGATACAAAAAGGAGAGCTGGAAGGTACTTGGAGCTTTGCCTTCTTTCTTACAAGGTGGGGGACCAGTGCCTTGCTTTCCCAAGCTATTCAGATGTTTGACTCAGAACCATGAGTGAAACTCTGGGGAGTGTAGAATCCAGGAGTTTCCATGTTCTTTCCTAAAACTAGAAAAGTGCTGAAATGTGGGGTGTTGTATTGGACTGGAAGGTACATTCAGATACTGGCTGAAACAAATAGAGAATATGAATAGAGATGGAGAATTTATAACATGACACTTATTTTTCCAGCTATTTAAAATATGAATGCATATAGACAAGGACAAGGTCATAATATGGGAAAAAGAAAGGGTAAGTTAAGTTAAGGGTAATGTTTTACTTTTTAAAAACCATTTACTTATTTTTTTTTACAGTGAAATAAGAAAAAATCTATCTGAGGGGTGCATAAGAATAATTGAAATTCTCAACAAACTCAGTCTTTAGAGGAAAAAAATCACATATATTAAATTCACTTGTATAAAGGAGAAAGCAGACGACAACTAAATATTTCTCAATAAAATTTGATTCTTGTTTTTCCTGAACTGCAAGAGTGTAAGTCTGAAAAATCAAAAAAAGACTTTCAGTATTGGTTATAATTTCTTATAAAAATACTTAGACAAATATATATTTTGGAAGATCTACTCCTGGTGTTCAATTTTATTTTGTAGAATTTTTTCTGATTTCCAAAGTATGGAACATGCTGTGGACCATGTCAGATAGAATCTTGAAAACAGTCTGTATAAGAAAAGTGAACAGAATTGTCTTCTTGAACATGTAAGCATTTCTACTCACAATGAATGAGAATTCTATTTGGTTGTATTTTTCAGTGATTTTGATAGATGCGTACATTGTGATATCTCATTGTTTTCGTTTGCATTTCCTAATGAAAAATAATAGTGAGCATCATTTTATATATTTGTTATATGTATATCTTCTTTGGTGAGGTATCTGCTCAGATCTTTGCCTATTTTTAAATTTGGGTTTTTTCTTTATTGTTGGGTTTTAAGAGTTTTATGTATATATATTTAAATAAATATAAAGTTTTATATATATAACATATATATAAAGTTCTATATATATTTATATATACATACACATGCATATAAAGTTTTATATATACATTACATGTATATATTATATATATTAAGATTTTTATGTATATATATTTGGTTACAAGAGTTCTTCGTATATTTTGCGTATAAGTCCTATGGCAGGTATGTGTTTTTCAAATATTTTCATCTGATCTGTGGCTTGTTTTCTCATTCCCTTTACAGTGTCTTTGGCAGAGCAGACTTAAAATTTAATAAAGTCTAACATTAATTTTTTTCTTTCATAGATCATGTTTTTGATATGTAAAATCTCTTCACGAAACCCAGGGTCATGCAGATTTTCTCCTAGAAGTTTTATCATTTTCCATTTAACATTTAAACCTCTGATCAATTTTGAGTTAATCTTTGGGTACAGTGTGGACCTGTAAATTTTTGACTTGAGCAACTAGGTGTATAATGATAACGTTTACTAAGATGGGAAAGGCTGGGGGTAAGTCAGTTTTGGGGTTGGAGGTTAGAATCAAAAAATTTCAGGTGTGGACACATTATATGACCCTATCTGATAAACATGGTTATGTCAAGGAGGCAGTTGGAAAGAGAAGAGTAATGAATTTCCACATTCCAGTAATATCAGGAAGTCCAGGAATCTGATTCATACCTTCACCAGCACCTTGAACTCCATCCTTCCTTACCTCTCCCCCCATCCTTGAGGTGCGGGTTCATAAGGTTAATTGAATAAAGAAGGTCTCATGGATATTTAGTGAGAAGAAATAGTGGTAGAGGTGTAAAGACAGGTGTGCAAATTATATTTGCAAATCTCAGATCAGAAAATGAATTTGGGAAAATGATGAGGTCTGGAATAGAAACTTTAAGAGTGTTTTGTCAGAGGGCAGTGAGAGTGAATTTTGTTAGATGGCTGTCCACATGGGCATTGTTTTTCAGAATGATGACTGGACTCTGTGGAAAGACTATCATCCAGATCCCAAAGTCCTCAATAAATGTTGCATAAGGAGGTGGAGGTCAGTTGATGACAATGATGAAGATGAGTAACACAGGGCATAGTTGAATTTTCAGGGACTCATGTGAGGAGGGGTTTTTGGATGAGTATCAAATGTAGTGAGAATGAAATGTAATGAGAAAGAATAGTGAGGAGAGAGATGTACATACCTCCTCACTATAAAATGCAAGGAGAATTAGTTTCTTTTGAGGACTTATTGAGTAAAATTATATCATTAGAGGAGAGCCAGGTTATAGTTAGGGCCAAGAGGTAGAGGGAACTGTCAAGGTCTTGTGTATCATGGAGAAGTTTCTTTGAAATAGGATGGGATTCTATGTAGTTTCAGTAAAAGGAGGTAGAAGTAGAATCAGAAAGAGAATGATAGCTCTGAGAAAGAGAAGATATAAATTAGATGGAAGATTTGCAATGTGAGTTATAGATCAAGGGCACTAGAAAGGCAGGGAATACAGAGGAAGATGGGACATACTTGAAAGTAACTAGCCTCAGGGTTCCAGCTGGGGCTTTGATGGCAAGTTGTATTGTTGTTGCTGCATATCTGGATCCAAGCATCCCTGGGAGCCAAGAACAAGAGGCGGATTGAAATATAATCTCAAGGAATACCAGAGTGAGAAAAAATCTTGTATAAAAATGCAAATTAAAATTTAAGTGGAATAAAATAAAAGGGCACGGTAATTTTGAGGGGAAAATGAGGAAAATAATACAATCTATTTTATAAATTTATCATTTGTGTTACTTATCAACTTTGCAGTGATCAAGATGGCCTTCATATTTTCCTCAGTTTGTCTAAAATTTAGACAGGCTTCTTTCTGTCTTCAGGTCCCTCACTCTCATCTTGGTTCTTACAGAATCTATACCCTAGAAGTCCTTCCCCTCCCTTAGAGTATTCAATTTAGAACACTTGCGATTGTAAATTCTTCCTCTGCCCCTTTGAGATGTAAATCTTTGTTATTATTATTTTTTACTTTTTAAAACATTTTTACTATTGAGGTATAGTTAACGTACAGTGTTATATTAGTTTCAGGTGTACAATATAGTGATTCAACTACTTTATATATTACTCAGGCTCACCACAGTAAGTGTAGTTACTATCTGTCACCATCCAGTGTTATTACAATATTATTGATGATATTCCCTGTGCTGTACTTTCCATCTCTGTGACTTACTTTATAACTGGACAATTGTACCTCTTAATCTGCTTCACCTATTTTGTCCGTCCTCTACCCCCTTCTCCTCTGGCAAACACCAATTTGTTCTCTATATTTATGAGTCTGTTTCTAATTTTTTTTAAAGATTTTATTTATTTATTTATTTGAGAGAGAGAGAGAGAGAGAGAGAGAAACAGCATGAGAGGGGAGAGGGTCAGAGGGAGAAGCAGGCTCCCCGCTGAGCCGGGAGCCCGATGTGGGGCTCAATCCCAGGATTCCGGGATCATGACCGGAGCCGAAGGCAGTCGCTCAACCAACTGAGCCACCCAAGCACCCCGTTTCTGTTTTTTTGTTTGTTTACCTATTTGTTTTGTTTTTTTTAGATTCCACATATAAATGAAATCATATGGTATTTGTCTTTCTCTGTCTGACTTACTTTACTTACATTAATACCCTCTAGGACCATCCATATTGTGGCAAATGGCAAGATCTCACTCTTTTTATGGTTGAGTAATATTTATAATATTACTAATTTATAATATTACACACACACACACACACATATATATAAAACATTTTCTTTATCCATTCATCCATCAATGGACATTTGGGTTGCTTCCATATCTTGGCTATCATAAATAATGCTGCAATAAACATAGGGGTGCATCTATCTTTTAGAATTAGTGTTTTCATTTTATTCAGGTAAATGCCCAGTAGTGAACTTACTGGATCATATGGTAGTTCTATTTCTAATTTTTAAAGGAACTTCCATACTGTTTTCCACAGTTGCTTTACGTTTATATTTACATTCCCACCAACAGTGCATGAGGGTTCCCTTTCCTCCACATCCTCATCAACACTTGTTATTTTTTTTAAGATTTTATTTATTTATTTGACAGAGAGAGAGTGAGAGAGGGAACACAAGCAGGGGGAGTGGGAGAGGGAGAAGCAGGCTTCCCGCGGAGCAGGGAGCCCGATGCGGGGCTTGATTCCAGAACCCTGGGATCATGACCTGAGCCGAAGGCAGACGCTTAATGACTGAGCCACCCAGGTGCTCCAACACTTGTTATTTTTTTATCTTTTTTTTGATACTAGCCATTCTGACTAGTGTGAAGTTATTCTCACTGTAGTTTTGATTTGTATTCCCCTGATGATTAATGATGTTGAGCATTTTTTCATGTGTCTATTGGCCATCTGTATGTCTTCTTTGGAAATATGTCTGTTCAGTTCCTTTACCCATTTTTAAATTGGATTGTTGTTTTTTTGGTGTTGATTTGTGTAAGTTCTTTATGTATTTTGGATATTAACCCTTTATCAGATATATCATTTGCAAATATGTTCTTCCATTCAGTAGGTTGCCTCTTTGTTTCCCATGCTGTGCAAAAGCGTTTATTTTGGTGTAGTCCCAATAGCTGATTTTTGCTTCTCTTTCCCTTGCCTAAGGAGATGTAAATCTTTTTAAATGCCTTTTGCCAGTTTTGACAGTACCAGAACTATCTTTTTCAAGAATCTGAGAGCCGTCTCTTTGAAACATAAACATTACAGAAGATAACGCCCCTATCTCCTAGTCTCTTTGGGAGGGTAGGTTCCTAATTTCAGTGGGTATCTTGTTCCAAGTTATAAAACTATCTCTTGCCAGAAGACAAGAGAAAATTTGCTTTTTCTTTGGATGAGGCCAATGAGCAGACACAGATGGACAATGTGTTCCATCTCACCTCAATGCTGAAAATGATCCCACCTTTTGTTTTAGGGGGTTGAGCACAGACTGACTTCTGATCTCTCTTCCTTATTAAAATAAACTTGACTAAAGTCTTCCTTACTTGTTTAACTCTGCTGGAATTTTTGTTTTGACAATAGCTTATAAATCTTTTCTGTCATTTCTCTAAGGACTGACTTTTCAGAAGTAGACGGTTCCTTAACCAAGGGCAGGGAAAAACAACTTGAAATAGCTTTGGAGACATGATTACTCAGAGAAAACTTTCCAAGCCTGCTAAAATTTCTGGAAGCTATTTTCACAGAAAAACAGGGTAAGTATATATTCAAGTAACCTTCTTTTCCTGGGCATGTAAGAATGCCACAGAACACTTACAAAGTCAAGAATAGAAGTTTGCCTTCAGATTACCAGTATTGACCTCCCACCTTTCAATGAGTCATCTAGTGGGGTGATTAAACCTTCCCTCAAGTTGGTCTCTGAGAAATTCTGTTGTATTTGCCAGAGGACACCACTGATGATGCATTATTTCCTCTGCAAATTACCCTCACCTTTATGCTTTGCCATAAATGACAAACCAGGTGGTCAGCCAATGCTTGACTGTAACAGTTTGTATCCTGTTTATAAAAGCAATTTTGGGGGTAATACATGTTAGAAAATTTATCAAAAAATGTGCTCAGTGAGACTGGAGGTGGTCATTAGGAAGCTTCTTAGAATCCTTGTCTTGGAACATTTGAAAGTGTGGTTTAGATATTTTGTAGATCATAATTGTTACTAAGAGAGTCTTCATCAATAGACATTAATTTTCTTCTCAAATATTTTCTTCCATTGAGATAATGTATATGTGTACTAGACATTAATTAGAAAAAGTAATTTAATCATCAAATACTTGTGAATATGTAAGTAGATACTATTATACTGATATGAACCTTGTCCTTAAAGAAATAATAACAGCAACAACAACAATACCTATGGAAGAATGACTATGCATTATGTTGTGCTTAGTGTTTTCATATATTATTCAATTTGTACAATCAGAAACTTAAATTACACACACATATATATTATATAATATTTTGATATTTTGCCAGTGAGAAAGCTGAAGCTTAAAGAGGTTGTATAACTCACCTAAGTTTACATAACTGGTAAGGAAAGGATGAAAATGCAAGTGTAATTGATGAAAAAGTTTGGGCTGTAATTCACTACACAATGCTGACTACCTGGGCTTCATATTTGAGATATAATGAATAGAGCGAGGTAAATAAGTATTTATATTTCCATTTTAGAAGTATGTACTTTTGGTTTCCGAGCTTTAGATCATTAATGCTCCATCATCCAGCTGCAACACTACCATCAGTTGGCATCAAGTGGGAACCCTGGAGGTCAGTGTGCTTGGGATAAAAGCATCACTCACCTGGCTTCCATGCTTCCACGAGTGAGGGTGAAGAGAAGACCTCATAAATCTAAGATTCTAGTCTCTTCCATTGCAGACAATTGCAGATTCTATGAGTTCCTTTCCCTTCTCCAACCTATCTTGAAGAGGAGGCTAAGCACCCCTCCACTCTCCCTCAAGAGGGGAACCACCATAATGCTCTCTACTTTTATGGATTTCTTTCATTTTCATCTAGCTTGAAGTTGTCAAAGGAGCTGTTTGCATAGCTCCTATTAAGTTCAGTGTGCTTCTCAGAATGTATCATCCATTTTCTCCAGCTTTAGGCATTAACTGAAATTTTGAGATAGCAGAAAAAGGCCTATTCTATATATTAATGCACTTCAATTGTAAATCTGTTCCTCCTTATCCTCTAAATATATAAACATGCTTAATTTTCACTTCATTTTATTTTAGTGTAAATAGTTCACAAAGAGAAAAACTGGAAAAGAAGGTCAAAGAGAGATTAGAAGACAAACTCACACTAAGGCAAAACAAACCAAATTTAAAACTAAGCCTATCACTCTGCCTGAATAAAATGTCATAGAACTGGATAAATGTCTAAGAATCAAGGATTAGGTTATATAATCTTTTAAAGGCATTGAGATATTATTTTAATTATCTTTAAATCCTTTCTATCTTTTTCTATCTTTTATTCTACAAGGTTGAGTTTTACAGAATTCTCCTACAAACCCAAGAGATTAATGTACTCAGAGAGGCTAAAAAAATCAAACTCTGGGTGTGATCTCCCTAGGAAACTGGAGCAAGCTAATAGTCTGTTCTATCCTAGCAGGGTTTGTTTTGTAGGGGAACACTTCACTAGGGTCAATTTCTAAAGCAAATCTGATTTAAAATCCATTTGAGAACATTAGCTGCTTTTTCATTCTCTTAAGACTTAAAATGAACTAAAAAAGCCACACTTATTTTCTCTTTAACTGTCATCAGACTTATAATATTTCTATTCTGGTCTTCCCGGTGTCCTATGAGCATGACTACACTGGGCAGTGGGCCCCAATTAGGAGTACAGGAAACTGATGTCTGCATCCATTTGGGATGAGATTTTGACTATTTCGTGTGTGTGCACATAAGTTTATTTCTCTTGTATAAATAGCCAGGAGTGGGATTAGTATGTTTGTTTTAACCTTATGAGAAGCTAGCTGCAAACTGTTTTCCAGAGTGGCTAAAACTCATGCATATCCTCCTTTACTTGGATTTTTTTCTCTGTACCAGTCATACCCTGACAACCAGGACCTCGCAAGAATAAGAGAATTATGTCAATGAGGACTATGCTGGCAGTGGGATGAGATTAGAAGGAAACAACTTTCCAGAAGTGGGTTCCTTGAGCTGCAAGCAGTATAGCTGTGGAACATCCCTGATTTCCAGGTTAGTCCAGACTTCAGTTTAAAATAAAAGGAATTTTAAAGAAGATGTGGCACACATATACAATGGAATACTACTCAGCCATCAGAAAGGATGAATACCCACCATTTGCATCGACATGGATGGAACTGGAGGGGATTATGCTAAGTGAAGTCAGTCAAGCAGAAAAAGACAATTATCATATGGTTTCACTCTTATGTGGAACAAAAGCAATAGCATGGAGGACCACAGGGGAAGGGAAGGAAATCTGAAGGGGGAGAAATAAGAGAGGGAGACGAACCATGAAAGACTGTGGACCCCGGGCGACAATCTGGGGGTTTCAGAGGGCAGGGGAGTGAGGGGAGGGGGTAACAGCGTGATGGATATTGAGGCGGGCACGTGTTGTGATGAGCACTGGGTGTTACATGTAACTAATGAAACACTGAACACTACATCAAAAATTAGTGATGTACTTATACAGTGGCTAACTGAACATAATAAAAAAAAGGAATTTTAACTTGTTTAAAAGCCAATATGGAGCAATAAGAACTCTCATTCACTACCAGTGGAAATGTAAACTTGTACAGTGACTTTGGAAAACACTTTGACAGTTTCTTATAGAGGTAAACAAACTTTTATCTTACCTACAACCTGAAATTTCATACCTAGGCATTTCCTCAAGTGAATTGAAAATTTACGTTCCCACAAAACCCTGTACACAAATGCTTATGGCTGCTTTATCCTAATTGCCCAAGCTGCAAATAACCAAGATGTCCTTTAACAGGTGAATGCATAAAAACAAACAAATAAACAAAACAAAGTAAAAGCAAACAAACAAAAACTGTGGTACATCCATACAATGGAGTTCTCTATTCAGCAATAAAATGAAATGAACTATTGATTCTGCAACAATATGGATAAACTTTAAATGCATTTTGCAAAGTAGAAGAAACCAAAAACTACACAGTCTCAAAATGACACTTCAACTTAGCCAATATAATATTATTAAAAATGTTTTACTGAATAAAATGACACATAGGAAGGTAAATTATTAATATCTATATAACTAAGGGAAAAGTAACTTTCATCATATTTTTGTGTTGTTATTTATAGTTTTGCCCAGTTTCTTTGGAGGGAGCCCCTCTCTTTTAAAACTAATGATCCAGGCACCTAGGTGGCTCAGTTGGTTTGGTGTCTGACTCTTGGTTTTAGTTCAGGTTGTGATCTCAGGGTCATGAGATCGAGCCCAAGTTGGGCTGTACTCGCAGTGCAGATTCTGCTGGGGATTCTCTCTATCCCTCGCTCTCTACTCCTCACCCAGTTCACACTCTCTCTCTCTAAAAAATAATTAAAAAAAAATAAAACTAATGATCCATACGAAAAAGTTTTTTTTCTTTAATTTTAGAATTAAATATTTTTAAATCCTAAAACAATGGCAGCTCCACATAAAATGTAAAATTTAGAAATGTTTCCAAAAAATCATAAACTATTTTTACAAAACAAAATTATGTAGTAAACTTACCTTTTTTATTTCTATGTAGGAGATGATAAGTAAATAAGAAAAATTTAGAGATTTTAAAGTAATGATTCACTGTGTGATTATGAAGTTATAGAGATTGTAACGAGTATAACGAAAGACCATAGTAACAATACAGTAGAGGTACTGAGAAAAAAATGAGTTAAATCCGAACATGTACACTTTTATCCCCTAAACTCTACTTTAGAAAAATCTAGAACATGACAGAATACACAAGCATGCTTTCCATTAACTACCAGAGTGATGATGTCATCATACATCATATAGTCTCTGGAAAACTCTACCATACATTTATGAAGAAAGGGAGTGAAAAGTCTATTTTGAAAATAGTCACGTATCCACTGCCATACATTGAGAGCTGCCGTATTAGGCTGTGACAGGTCATTGACAGGTTGGATGGAAGGAGAAATATAGGAAAGTATAACTAAAGGTTCAGATTCTTAGGTGTCTTAGTGATGGAACTTTAATAAAATGAGAACATCTTAGTCTTTATTAAAATAATTGAGAGACAAAGTCAAAACCACTTTATATATCTTTGTTGTTTGTTTTTGCCAATATTGCCCATGAACATTTTGATAAATATTTCTTATCAAAATTTGATAATACAATAGAGTTTTGTCATCAGTGAGCAGGGAAACCATTTGATCTGTCATCTAAACAGAGCCCACCAAAACTGAAAGGGGTGCTACTATTCTTACGTGGAGCCAATAGATGCAAAAACTTTGTCCTAGGGGAACCAGAACATAAAGTCATCTTACCTTCAAAACACATGTTCTGGAGCTTGGTGGATTTCTAAATTTGTGAATATTTCTGTAGCTTATACATTTCACACATTAATACTCAGTAAAGTTTACATTTCTGAGGGTTGCTGAATTTGTATGATAAATAGCAACATTTAAGCAATGATGAGATTTGAATACTGAAATTTTGGTTGGCTCACTCAGTAACTAAGTTATTTCTATACATCCATTTTGACATAGTTGAATCTATTTTATATACAATGGAATTCAAAAGCATTATCTGGCCCTAAATTACATGTAGTTATTATTAGTATATTCTCTTGACTATACACAGGTTTCACAACAATTCTCAACATACAAGACAGGTGCATGCCCTTTATGAAAACAAAAGATCAGAAGTATGAGAATGAATCTTTAGTCCAATAACTTATTATTAATGTTATTATTATTTTGGTTATATCTAAATGTGTTATATTAAACACGAATTATGTTGATAGTCTTATGAAGAAAAATATTTAAGATTGTATCTTAATAAAGGTATATTTGGTGGCAGAGATGGCCAATGAACAAAGACTTGATACAGTTTATCTCTTTTTTTTTTTTCTACTAGTGGCTAAAGACCAATGCAATTATCTTGAACAGAAACAGAATAAAATATTTATGAGGATTGGCTTAGAAAAAGCTTCAGGAAGTAGTTATTCTTTTCACAGTATTTTAATTTGGGTTTTGGAATGTTAAGCAGTTCTTATGTGTGGTGTTTGTTCCTTTAAGAGGGAAAGAATTCTCCCCAGACATAGTAGAGAGCTGACACATGGGCATGAAAGAATGATCTTAGAGCTGCCACTGTCTTGCTATGGGCAGTCTTGAGTCATCTAACCCACCTTTCCTTCAGTAGATAAAGAATGGATTATAGGAATTTTGCACTATTCCCCAAAAAGCCATTGAAATGAACAATTAATATGAATTACTGCAAAGCAGTAGTTTCTGTTTTATAGACCTCCAAGGGCCTGATTATCCAATTTCCAGGTTGTCCAGGATCTTCACATTGCCTTCTTTATTATGCTGCATGCCTTTTCAGATATATATTCTTTTTTTTTTTTTTAAGATTTTATTTATTTATTCGACAGAGATAAAGACAGCGAGAGAGGGAACACAAGCAGGGGGAGTGGGAGAGGGAGAAGCAGGCTTCCCGCCGAGCAGGGAGCCAGATGTGGGACTCGATCCCAGGACCCTGAGATCATGACCTGAGCCGAAGGCAGTCGCTTAACCATCTGAGCCACCCAGGCGCCCCCAGATATATATTCTTGAAATAATGCTTTCAATGGAGAAAGAGAAAATTGGAGACTTAATATCCAACATTTACTGAAAAACTAAGGGTTCTTAAAATACATTAGCCCTTTCTTCCCACACTGTGCTTTTTAGTCACGTTCCCCCAAAACTCTCGTCACAAAACTCTCCATCTACAATGCACTTTATCCCGCCAAGCTTCAGATCAGGGAGTGGTGAGCTCTTTCTTAAGTCATCATTTACCATATCTGAATTCTGTCATAGAACGTCACATTTAAAGCCTTTATAAACAGGTTCTAGCTTTACTTTTTTTTAATTGCAAAAAGCAATAAACTGTGATAGATTATTTATTCCAATATAGATGGCTTTCAAAAACCTTTTCATTGAAGTTCCATCAGATTAGTTCAAAGTCTCTATAACTTGATTGAATCTGTGGAGCTTCAGTGGTTCTTTTATTCACCAATATTCCTTTTTTTTTTTTTTTAAACTGCTTCTCGTCTAATCTCCCGAAACTGCTTTCTTTGGGAGCCATTACCTTTCAACGAGGAAAGGTAGCATGGTGGTTAGGATGTGAGCTCTGGATCTGGACTGCCTAGGTTTAAATGAGGATAATAACTGGACCTTCCTCACAAGGAAATTTTGAATATCAAATAAATTAATTCATGATATGAAATAAGTATTTAATAAAATTTATTGAGGGCCTACTATAATTCAGGGCCTGTGATAAACAATTTGGGATATAGCTAAAAAGAGAACACATCCTTAAGAACTGAGTTTAGAAGGAAAAGTGCACATTGAAACAAATGGAATGGAATGCAAATGGAAACTGCATTTTTCTAATATCATATAAGTTACAGAGGTGCCATAAATTTGGGGGGTTTCTGCAAAGTCTTCCCAAAGATTACAACTAATCTTGAACTCTGACTGGGTAATGAAGAAGAATCATCTGGCCTCTGTGACTTTGGAAAGACAGAGCAGGTGGCATCCTGGGCAGGTGGCGTCTCTGCCTGGAGGCTTGCCCAGGGCCTACCTCTCAAGGCATTCTAATGATTTAGAAAGTTCAAGGAATTAAATTGCTTTTTGCTCAAACTAGGTAGAGCAAATTTATGTTTTTTCAGTAGAACCCTGACAAATATAGTGGCTTATATTATTTTTTTTCCACATGAATTTTTAAGAAATCATACTTCTGATAACTGTCTGCTCCTAATCCTGGTCAACTGTTTACTCTCAATCTACATATAAGATAGGCATCACATCTATACTTCTTAAATGCCAAGTCCTTTTCTGAATCGTATCTTTAAAGTGTATTTTAAATATTTATTAGTATCTATTTGTACATTTCAAAGAACTTAACCTTCATGAACTCTGACTTGCTTAAATGTAAAATATAGACACTAATACCTATTACATATGATTATTATGAAGAGACAAAATAATTGTTTTTATAAAAATGCTTTGAAAACTGCAAAGGATTGCAGTAAACACTAGACACTACACGTATTTGTTTTGATCCACTGTCATGGAATTCTCAGAAAAAATATTATCAGCTGAAGAGATCCACTTTATAGCAACAATGCATGGAAGTGGACCCATGAACATGGAATTCACTGGTCATATGACATTTTGCACTACCCAGAAGCTGCTGCCTAATAGAGAATTAGAATGGATTGCTGATGGCCCAGGTGAAGTTCTGTTTCAAGGCAATATTTCAGTAGCATTGGGAGTCATTCTCTAGGCCTCAGTATACACCATGAGTAAAAAACTTTTGTATGGTTCTGGTCCTCAAAAGGATAGTACGTGGATCTGGAAAACAAGGGCGTATAAGCAGGACCATCACTTGCCATTATTCCAGTTGACCAGATTGGAGAAATTTGGGTGCCTGGTTTCTAGAATTCCAGGTTATTGAATTAAAAGCTATAAATTCCTCTTGTGCATTTTGTCCTCCTTGTGCTCATCAACCATCCCGAAGAAAGAGGAGTCACCAACCTGGCAGAGGTAATTGATTCTTTTTTTTTTTTTTTTTTAAAGATTTTATTTATTTATTTGAGACAGAGAGAATGAGAGACAGAGAGCATGAGAGGGAGGAGGGTCAGAGGGAGAAGCAGGCTCCCTGCCGAGCAGGGAGCCCGATGCGGGACTCGATCCCGGGACTCCAGGATCATGACCTGAGCCAAAGGCAGTCGCTTAACCAACTGAGCCACCCAGGCGCCCGGTAATTGATTCTTATCATTAGGAGAGGGTATGGACATTATTACACATTGAGGGCAGGAGGAATATGGCCACCAAGCAATCCACTGAGTACTCCCCTTAGGACTCTCTTGCCCAGTTTGTTATTGTTGTTGTTTTTTTAATAGTCAAAATAGCTTATTTATTTAATTTTTAGAGAAAAAGACCTGGAGAGGCAGAGGAGAGGGAGAGAGAATCTTAAGCAGGCTCCACACCCACCCAGTCCAGAGTCCAATGTGGGGCTCGATCTCATGACCCTGAGATCATGACCTGAGTCAAAATCAAGAGTTGGATGCTTAAGCAACTGGGCCAGATAGGCTCCCCACAATAGTTTATTTTGCTTATGAATGTGGGGCTTGGCTGGGCCCACCTAGGCTGTTTCACTCAAGGTTTCTCATGCTGATGTGTCCAGATAGTGCCTAAGGCTAGAGTCATCTCAAAGGCTTATTCACTCTTGTGTTTGGGGCCTAGTCTGGGGAGATTCAAATGGCTGAGGTCTGAAACAGCTGGGAGTCCTTAGGCATCTCTCTCTTTCTCTCTCTCTCTCAATAGTTTGTTCATTTTTGTTGCTGTTTGCAAAATTGCTCTTGCAGTACTTTGTTGAATGAATATACCACAATTGATTTATCCATTCTACTGCTAGTGGGCATTTGGGTTGTTTCTAGCTTGGGACAATTATGAATAGTACTGGTATAAGCATTCTTGAATGCATTTCTTGGTACACACGTGTAGATTTCTCAGGTATATAGCTAGGACTGGAATATTACAGGTTTAAATGGAAAATTAACAACTTCCAACATAGTTCTATTGTATGTTTGAACAGAATGGTGATAAAAGTTTCAACAACTGTTTCCTTTGCTTACTTTCTTCCAACTGTCCCTACTCCTACCACAAAGACGAGGGTTTTTTATATCCCTGTGATCTGGCGCTAATCACAATTGTAAAAGGAATCATTTGCCTTCTCGAATTTGGCCATATCTTTTAAAAAAATAAACAAAAAGAATTTTTTTTTTTTCTGGATGAAATTGTTGTGCCAACATTTCTCTGTAGTTGAAAACCTTTCTGAGTTGTGCCTGGAATTTATAAAATCTTTTTTGGGGGATGATAGTCAATTCATCCATCATTCTTCTATTCATCCATTCATTAATTAGCTCAGTGGGCCCAATGTAATCACAAGAATTTTATTAAAAACAATAAGTTTTTTCTGTACCAGAAGCATATAGGTATAAGATAAATTTAAAAATTGATACCATTAATATAGTATCTTAAAACATCTGGTATTTATGAATAATTCCAATGATTTCTAAGCAGAAGCTTACTAGTTATTGAGAAAAATAAACTAAACCTAAAGGAATGCAAGTATATATGTTCATAAATTAAAAACTCAATGTTGTTTAGATATTAACTTTCCTCTCATTTATTCTTATATTTACAATCTCATTTGAAGATGAACAGATTTTGTTGTTAAAAATGACAAGCTAATGCAAAACTTCAAAGAACCTAGAATAGCCAAGACAGTCTTGAAGAAAAGGAAGAAAAGAATTGGAGGGGTTTCACCTACACCTACCAACTTAGTAAAAGCTATAGTATTAAGAGAGTCACACAGAGAGATAAACAGACCAGTGGAATAGAATGGGATCCAGAAAAATAGCTACACATATTCATACTGCCAAAAAGTGGCATTTCAATTTAGTGAGGTGGGAGAAAGATGGTCTTTTCAATGAAGTGGTGCTGAAGCAATTAGACATATGTAAGAAAAAAAAAATGTTGACACCTACTTCACATCATACACAGAAATCATTCCATACGGATTGCAGATCTAAATGTCAAAAGTAAAACAAAAAAGATTCTGAAAGAAATCCAAGGAGATTATGTTCCTAAATTTAAGGTAGACAACCATTTCTTCAAGGACACAGAAAGCATTAACTATAAAGGGAAGGATTGGTGAATAGTAGTATATTAAAATTAAGAACTATTATTCATAAAAATATATTAATCAAATGTTAGAAAATTCAAGCTACGCAGTAGAAGAATATATTTAAATGTACATATCTGACAAGGCACTCATATTTAAAATGCATAGATATCCTACGAGTCAATTAGAAGAAACAAATAATCCAATAAAAAATTGAGCGAGAGACTCAAGCAAGCACTTCATAATAGAATAGATTAATGTGACCAATACATTTTTTTAAAGATTTTATTTATTTGATAGAGAGAGAGAGCACAAGTAGGCAGAGCAACAGGCAGAGGGAGAGGGAGAAGCAGGCTCCCTGCTGAGCAGAGAGCAGACGTGGGGCTCGATCTCAGGACCCTGAGATCATGACCTGAGCCGAAGGCAGACACTTAACTGACTGAGCCACCCAGGTGCCCCTGACCAATATATTTTTAAAAAGGTGCTCAACTTTGTTCGTTGGTCATAAGTAAAGAATTAAAACAATAATCTAACTTAATGCACCACTGCCAGGTCAGCTAATGTGAAAAAGACAGATAATCCAAAAGTTGTTGAGGACGTGGAACAACTGGAAACAGGAGTATAAATGACTGCAACCACTTTTGAAACGGAAGAATGCTAAGATTCAGAGTGATCATACACTGGGATTTGAACAATGGCCTGTATGAATCCAAACTTTATGCTTTAACAATTGCATTCCTTTGTTTTATTCATTTGTTCTTTTAGCCATTAATTTCTTATTATATGTCAATCATGGCCCTGGATACTGAGATTGTAAATAAGACAACCATGATTCCTGCTCTCATCAGCTTTCAGTCTGGTAGCCGAGACAGTTATAAAGCAAATGAGCAAATAAATAAGCAAGAAAGAGATCAGATGGTGGTAATGTATGAAGGAAATTAAAAGAAGGTGATATGGTAGAGACTGAGAGATCAGGGAATATATCTAAGGGGAGATACCATTTTAACTGATTTTAACTGAGATCTGATTGACAATAATTAGCCAGCCATGACAAGATCAGAAGGAACTCTTTCCAGGCAGAAAGAACAAGTAATGTAAAAGCCCAGAGGCAAGAATCTAGTTCTAGGGACAGAAGGTTAATGTGGTTGAAGCAGAGTGGGTGATGTGAAGCAGAAGGCAAGATGAATCAAGGAGGCAGGCAGAATAAAATCATTTAAGACTTTGTAAACTAGCAAAAGAATTTATATTCTAAGTGTGATGGAAAACCACTGGAGATTTTTAAACTGGCTGTTGTGTGAATAATGAATTGTTTATGGTAAGAGTAAAGGCAAAGGGTCCAGCTTGAGGGGGTCACTGTAGTGATATAGGTGAAAGATAATGTTAGCTAAACATAGGAGGTAATGCAGATGGAAAGAAACAGTTTTTAAGGCAGAGTTGACGGGACTTTTAAACTGATTAGATTGCATAGGAGGAAAGAAAAGAATCAAAGATAGCTTACTGGCTTAAACAACTTGTTGGATGGTAGCACTTTGTATTGAGATGCAGATCAGACGATGTTATGACCACCTCCGATTCATTCCATTGGTGAAGGAAGGATCCTGTGCCCTAAAATATAGGAGATGGTCAAACACACAACACCTGATACTGGATAGATGAGATTGACAGCAGTTTATTAGTCATGCATTCTCAGCGCAGAGGAAGAGGACACTGCATGCTATGGTAGGCCATACAGGTGTTGCACTTGGAAGCTGGGTGAACCAGAAGGGCTGTGGGGAGGCAGGCCTTATAGTAACAGGAGGGTGCAGTGCCCATTAGTTTCTGCAGGAGGATATGATTAAATAATTTTGTGGGTTGGCAGGGAGGTGAATCTGTTAGGTTGAGGATCAGTTTGGGGGTGGGTGCCACTGGTCCAGCTGATTAGGGGAAGTAGTCAGATGGGGAAACTTTCCCACTGGGTCGGAGCATTTCTGGCAAGAGCAGAGGAACTCACAGCTAGAATTTGGGGCCCTGTGAGGCTCAAAGATGTCAGGGCAGCACTTGAAATTCTAAATCTTATAATACAGAGGGGACATGGAGTTCTTTTGGCTAAGGTATATTTGAGATAGAGGTTTGTGTGAAGATTCCATTCACATGGAGTTGTCAAGTTGGATATACACATCTAGAACTGTGAGGAGTCAGAATTGGAGGTGATGATTTAGGAGCTATTGATATATCAAGTCATAGTCCTGGATGGGAGAGTACATAGATACAGAAGAGAAGAGGGCTCAAGACTTAGCTTTGGATATATTTCCACTTTGAGAGAAGTATCAAAGAGACTAGGAAGAGTAGCTGGTGAGATAGGGAGAACACCAGGAGATAAAGTATCATGATCCAAGAGAAACATTTCAAGAAGGAAGTGATCATATGTGACAAATACTCCTGAGTTGTCTTGTAAGATAAGTAATCTTTGGATTTACAACCTGATAACCTTGAGCAGAGGGTATTTGTGGAGTTGTGGGAAATGGAGAGGAAATTGGACATTTTTTGCTGGTCCCCATTTATAGTTCATTGAAACCAGTGGTATCTACTGGTCTCTAGCGTTTAGTTATTGTTTGATTTTGACAACAAAATCCCCTATGGAATCTAAGGCATGTAGATATAGAAAATAAATATTCGGGGGCACCTGGGTGGCTCAGTCAGTTGGGCATTAGAATCTTGGTTTAGGCCCAGGTCATGATCTCAGAGTCCTGAGATTGAGCCCTGAACTCTGTGCTCAGTGGGGAGTCTGCTTCTCTCCCTCTCCCTCTGCCCCCCAACCCCCACCCCGTACTTTTTATAAAATAAATAGATAAGTTTTTAAAACAAAAAAAGAAGCATTCATTCTTTTTCCATAGGAAGTTAGCCTTATCTGTCTTTCAAAGGCCAATGTCACAATTTGTGGGGTGTTTCTTATCTAATAGGGTAAGTACTTGTCCCCCGAGAAATTGCAACAGGCAGAGATATACGCACCTACCACATGGCCCTGCCTTGTGTAAAGTCACACTCCCTCAATACCTATGCTGAAGCTTGGCTAGCCTTTTAGTTTTCACAAACAAAACAAGTTCTTGCTTCAGAATATTTGCATGTGCTTTCATCTGTGCCTGAAAAAACAATCTCTCATTTTCTTCTGTATAATCAGGATCATCCTAGGTACTGTTTAAATGTCTGTTTCTCAGGAAAACCTCCCTGACCTCTCAGGTTAGGTTATGTTTCCTTGCTATGTATTCTCATTGTGGATTTTTCCTTTACAATTCTGATGATCATAATTAAATGCATATCCAGGTAATTATTTGAGTACTATCTCTTTACTTGACCATAAGTTCTAAGACATCCTGATCTCTATTTTGTTCTTTTTTAAAAAATTTTATTTATTTATTTGACAGAGAGATTGAGAGAGCACAACAAGGCAGAGCAGCAGGCAGAGGGAGAGGGAGAAGCAGGCTCCCCACTGAGCAGGGAGCCCAATATGGGGCTCGATCCCAGGACCCTGGGATCATGTCCTGAGCTGAGGGCAGCCACTTAACCAACTGAGCCACCCAGGTGCCCCTCTATTTTGTTCTTAATGATATTTCTAGTGTTTGGCACAAGGCTTTGTATAGTGTGAATGAACAGTAAATACTTGGATTGTTCTCTTCTCAGTCATAAGTGGAAGTAGAAGGGATCCGTTTAACAGTAAGGATAAAAACAAAACCAATTTCAGCTGTTTTTTTAATTTTATCTTATGCCTAGGATAGCTTATTGGAATAGTTTTTAAAAAAATATTAGTATTACTGAACTTATAAGTTTCTGTGTTCAACTTCACTCTTAAAAAAATCTATTTGAAGTTTGAACTGTCATATTGACTTAAATAATAATAATAATTCTAAGGAGGGACACGCTAGTTAATATAGAGTTCTGTAGCAAAATAATTCTATCTACTGATTGATCGATCTATCATCTATGTTGTTATTCTTATATTGCATACATCTCTTAAATATTAACATATGACAAATATGGGAAGATTTTGTTAAAAAATTAAGTAATGCCTCAGAGTTACTTCATACATGATCTTCACTCCAGCCATGACTCACTCTGAACTTGATGTCACTCCATTCTGACCTCTATATATTTCTTTATTCCACCCTAAGCCATTTATCTCTCCACTCATACTTGACCCTCATCTTTTCCTTCATTTCATCCCTGACCTTAAGAGGTTGGTCTCAGACATGGAGTGAACACGTCTATTTTAAACAGTATGATAATAAAACAAAGCTGAATATTTCATATTAAAGTCTTCCTGAAATAAAAAAAATGATTGCATTAATGTTTCTGGGTCAAAATAAAATGTTATGTACCTAATAAATCCAACAGCTTGAACCAATAGCATAGAATAATAAAAAATTCTTTTCATTGCTTGCAATGATTCAGGAAATTCTCTGCACACCGAGTTTAATGTGAAATGTTACAGACAGGAAAGGCCTTGGTCATTTGTAATCAGATTAGTGTCATTCATATGACTTTGATGCACGGCTGAAAGAACCTAAGAGAATGTGAGGGGATGTGAGCACTTCTTTGGTTGTGTGAATCTAAATTGGTATTATAAAAGCTGGCAGAAGTAATCTATTATTTGGCATATTCAAACCTCAAGACAATTTTAGTATTGGCTTTCTTTACTCTTTGAAAGTAATTTAACAGCTAGTGAAAAAAAAAAAAACTTGTGGATTATTTAGGCCTTCTTGCCTCTGTGCACTCTGTTCTCTGTGACTGACTTTTCTTCTCTTTGGAGAATTCCTATTTATCCTTCAGGATTCAGCTCAAACATCATCTATGAAAATTATTCTCTATGCATTTCTTTCCTTGCAATTTTTCCAGGGAGGCAGAGGTGCTCTCCCCAGTCTGTTCCCATGCTGCCTTACTGTAAATCTCTTAATCATTTATTATGTTGTAGTGAAATTATTATTATTATTATTTTTAAAGATTTTATTTATTTGACAGAGAGAGAGACAGCTAGAGAGGGAACACAAGCAGGGGGAGTGGGAGAGGGAGAAGCAGGCTTCCAGCTGAGCAGGGAGCCCGATGCGGGGCTCAATCCCAGGACGCTGGGATCATGACCTGAGCTGAAGGCAGACGCTTAATGACTGAGCCACCCAGGTGTCCCATGTTGTAGTGAAATTATTGTTCATAAATGCAACTGAGCTTAACATTTTGAAGATTCAACAAGATAGATTCAACAAGGATAGATGCTATATTTATCAACAGTGTCTTAGTCACAGATAAGAATTATAGTCCAAGGAAAAAAAATAGAGAAAACCAATAAAAGAAAATGACTATATAATAACCCTTGTGATTCCATGTTCCTCAGTTTCCTGAATAATTGTTTTTCCATGTAGGATGTTAGTGTGCTAGTTAGCCAACATTCTGGTATTTTCTCCAGTTTCCTGTCAGTTTTGCTAAAATAATTTAACTCTCCTGATTTGGAATCAACCCTGAGATACCCTCAGGCTTAGAATAAGAACCAGGACAGCTATTAAATTTCACAATTTTTTCGACCACTTAGTCTGGATGACTATTCTTTTTTTTTTTTTTTTTTTTAAAGATTTTTATTTATTTATTTGACAGAGAGAGGCACAGTGAGAGAGGGAACACAAGCAGGGGGAGTGGGAGAGGGAGAAGCAGGCTTCCCGCCGAGCAGGGAGCCCAATGCGGGGCTCGATCCCAGGACCCTGGGACCATGACCTGAGCCGAAGGCAGACGCTTAACGACTGAGCCACCCAGGCGCCCCTGGATGACTATTCTTAAGTAAAGAAACAATGTTATTCTGACCTATACTCATGAGGCCTTGAAATGAAAGGGTGAAGAGTGTTGTCTAGGAAATTTATGCTCTTGATCACTTGTACCTTTATCATGTAAGCAGAGAAAGTTTAATTTCAGCCAAATTCCTTCATTTTTTAGTAATGAGCCATATTTGTCAAGATTGTCATTTTAGCATGAATTCTACGAATATACAAACATATATTTAACTCTGCAAAATTGTTTGAGATGTCTGGGTTCTTCTCCTAGTACTGAACATTTCTGAGTCAGGTTCTCTTGCTTAAAACCATCAGACAACTCTTCACTGATCCAGGGTCCCCACTGTACTCCCCACTAGGTCAGTTTCACTTGGTCTCTCTTTGCCTAGTTCAGGTTCTCGGTAGCTTCTTGGGTGCTCAGAATTTGTTGCTATTGTGATTGCTTATTTTGAAATCAGTTAGTTCAACCGTGCATCCCGCAAACTCTCTCCACCCACTATACTTGCTTATCTAAGACTTAATGGTGCAGTGTTAAAGAGTCATGTACTTTTGGGGTCTGCCTTTTAGAAACACAAAGTTGAAGCTTTACGTGTTTTTGTGCTTTACATGTTTACATGTTTTGTGCATTTTGTTAAAATGCATTTGTCCTCTCAGGCCACTGAGGGCTGCCCATACAGATCCACTCTCAGGTTATTCGGAGGTTGGAGGAAGATGGAACCCAACATTTGAGACCTCCGGTGCAAATGAGAATTCTGATTTAGCACACAGGGCCATATTCTGATGTCTTTTCATTCATACGCTAGGATCTTTTTCTATAGCTTTTCCAATATACTTTAAAAGGAACTATATATGTCTTGTTATAAATTGAAAAGACCATTTTATTGCTAATAAAATATAAATTAATCAAAAGAGGTCTTCACCTTGTCCTCCTGAAATCGCAGACTGGGCAATTTCAAGGTCCTTAGGAGGAGATGGGGTCATCATTCATCATTCCTTGTTTGGCTTGTCAGAGTCACAGGAGTTACTTTAATTTATACATGTGTTTATGAATGTGACATTATATTTAGAGAGTAATTATGTTCATTTCCCCTAATAGCGATGTCATCTGCCAATCAGTAGCCAAATAGTCTAACCTCCAAAAACTGTAGCAATTGTTTTTCATGTTTGCAAGCCACGGTAACAATAACCTTGAAAAAAAGTGGACACATTTCTTATGAATTCAATTAAAATTGAAAGCTTCACTTTTTTTTCCTGCAGAATAATGCTCTTGAAAATTTTTATAACTTATACAGTATTTGCTTGTTAAGGAAAATATGGTTAAAACAAAAATAAAAGGAAAACTGTAAACTGTGCTTCTACTAACTAAAGAAGGTATTTACATAACTTAAATATATTTCCTTTCCCCAAGGCACCTGTTACAAACATCTGCCATCCTTACTGAATACGTAGCATATGTGTTTGGGGAATTTCCACCTATGAGGCAGAGCCTGGCTCCCATTTTAGAAGCAGGAAATCTAATCCTCATTTTCAACTGGGCCCGGAGCTGAGGGCGTGCACCCAGCGTAGGCTACCCCACTCGGATGCAGCCGCCATGGGCTTTGGGTTGGAAGCGGCTGAGCAAAGCAGCAGAGACGCAGAAGACTCAGTCCAGCGAAGGCGGTGCAATTTCCAGAGGCTCGAGCCGCAGCTGTTCTTCAGCCGTGCTGGCTGCCTGCTTTGGGGGATGAAAATTTTGTGAAGAACAATGATTGCGCCCAGCAGTTCTGGTGGCAGTATTGCTACTTTCGTGGCTCTGAGATGTTCTTTTGTCTGTCACCAGTGACTGCATTGCCCCAGGCCTGTTCTTCCAGTTCTCAGAGTTCGTTAGATACCTAACGTGTATTATAAAATTCTTTCTAGGAGTACCTGAGTTCATTTCTATTGCTTGTAACCAGAAACACTGAATCAGCGGATTACTTTTTGTTATATAATTGGAATCCTATTGCAACATGCTTCTGAGTCTAGGGTAAATTCTACCCCTGGGCTAGGGTTTTCTGAAAAACATTCTTATGTTCCCTTTCAGGGTCTTTTGGGTTCCTGGACCGAATTGCAAGGCGTGTGTATGTGTGTGTATGGGGGGCGGGGGGAGTCGGGCAGGGGGTCTTCCCACACATCAAGCAATTCTCAGACATGAGCAGGGTGTCTGAGAATTTAACTCAATTTGGACAGTCTCAGAATCTGTAGGTTAAAGGCTTGATCCTATAAGACTGCTTCCCTGCCTACCTCCAATTCATATGCCAGTCTGAAGCCAGGGTTGTTATGTGTGTTTCTTACCCTTTGGTTACAGATTGGAAGTTCCAACAACCCTCTCCAATTCAGGATGCCAATTGCAAGTCCAGGTTGTTTACCTGTACTTCTGACCAACTGGCTATAGATCAGAGGTTCTCATCACCTCCTACTGGGGTTCACTTAATTTGCTTGAGTAGCTCACAGAACTCAAAGAAATATTTCACTTACTAGATCACCAGCTTATGATAAAAGGATATAACTCAGGAACACCCAGATGGAAGAGATGCTCAGGGGGAGGTGTGGGGAAAGTGTGTGGAGCATCCATGCCCTCTCCAGGTGCGCCATTCTCCTAGTACCTCCATGTGTTCACCCACCCGGAAGTTCCCTGAACCCAGTGCTTTTGTGTTTTTATGGAGATTTCCTTACATAGACAAGCATGATGGATTAAATCACTGCCATTGGCAATTGATTCAACTTCATTCCATGACCCCTCTCTAGAAGTAAAGGGGTGGGACTGAAAGTTCCAACCCTTTCATCACAGGGTTAGTTCTCCTGGCAACCAATCCTAATCCTTAGGCAGGGTCCAAAAGTCGCCTCATTAACATAACAACTCATTATTGCTCTCAGAATTTAGGAAATTCCAAGAGTTTTAAGAGCTTTGTGTTAGAAATGGGACCTAGGGCCAAATACATATTTCTTTTTTTTTTTTTAATATTTTATTTATTTATTTGGCAAAGAGAGGGAGAGAGCACAAGCAGGAGAGCAGCAGAGGGAGAGGGAGAAGCAGGCTCCCTGCTTAGCAGGGAGCCCGATGAGGGATCCCAGGATCATGACCTGAGCAGAAGACAGATGCTTAAATGACTGAGTCACCCAAGTGCCCTGTATTTTTGTTTTCATTCATCTCAAGTGTTTTCTAATCTCCCTTGTGATTTATTCTTTGATCTTTTGATTAGTTGAGCGTGTTAATTTCCAGATATTTATGAATTTTCTTTTTTTTGTTGTTGTTACTGAGTTCTAGTTTCATTCCACTGTGGTTGAAGAAAATATTTTTTTCTAGGTGAAGTGGGAAGCCCTGAGAGGATTGTGAGCAAAGGAGTGAAATGATGTGAAGTTATTTTAAAAGAATCACTCCGATTGCTTTATTGAGAATCAATTTTTGGGAGGGCATGGGGTAGAGACTTTTGCAATAATCCAGGTAGGAGATGATGGTGCTTGGACCAGGTTTGTAGCGGTTGACATGGTGTGTATCAGTTGAACCTTGGGTATATTTTAAGAGCTAGAGGCTGTCCCGATGCTTTGGATGTGTGGTGGGCCGGTGGAGATATCCTGCTTCTTTTTTCTCTTCCCTTTATTGATAAGTTGGTAAGATAGGGTAGAGGATACTTGGCTTGTATCTGAGTGGGGTTGAGGAAGTAGATCAAGGAAGATGTCTTTACAGCTGTTGGAAATGGATAGGCAATGAGGGTCATTGCTGACACCTGACGTGGAATTGTCTCTGGGCACTCTTCTCAGACACATGGAGGAACACCAAGAAAGCAGTCTGTAGAGCTGCCCAGGAGCCCTGAAAAGAAAATTTCTGCATTCTCTTCCTTATCTATTTTATTTTGAATATTCTTTTTTTTTTTTTTTTTTAAAGATTTTATTTATTTGACAGAGAGAGACCTAGCGAGAGAGGGAACACAAGCGGGGGGAGCGGGAGAAGCAGGCTTCCCGCTGAGCAGTGAGCCTGATGCAGGGCTTGATCCCAGGACCCTGGGACCATGATCTGAGCCGAAGGCAGATGCTTAACCATCTGAGCCACCCAGGCGCCCCAAGTTTTTTTTTTTTTAAAGATTTATTTATTTGACAGAGAGAGACACAGCGAGAGAGGGAACACAAGCGGGGGGAGTGGGAGACGGAGAAGCAGGCTTCCCGCAGAGCAGGGAGCCTGATGCGGGACTCGATCCCAGGACCCTGGGATCATGACCTGGGCCGAAGGCAGACGCTTAATGACTGAGCCACCCAGGCGCCCCTATTTTGAATATTCTTATTCTTCAACCTAAAATGGCTGCATCTTTCTTGAGAAGTGAGTTTAACTTCACATGTCCAAAGCCATTTCTATTAATTGGCCATTTCTAACCCTTCACCTCTACAGCTTTCCCCTACATGGGGGCCCAGGGCCAGAGAGCACATTCCCAGAAAACGCATACGTAATCCATGTGATCTTGCTGCAGACTCTGAAAATAGCCCAGGGCTAAGGCTTAGGAGGCTATATGGCTACTCATGCCTCAAAGAGCTTTGGATGGGGGCAGATCGATACAGGCATGAAAAGGTTTCTTTAATATTCTCCCCATGCACACAATGATACTAATGAAGTTTTGAACATGTGTTTAATGTTTGGCCCTGTGCTATTCATGCATAAGCTCATTCAATTCTCACATCGGCATTTTTAAGAAATTATTATTTTCTCTTTTTTTTTTCTTCTTATTTGACAGAGAGAGATACAGTGAGAGAGGGAACACAAGCAGAGGGAGTGGGAGAGGGAGAAGCAGGCTTCCTGAAGAGCGGGGAGCCCGATGTGGGGCTCGATCCCAGGACCCTGGGACTATGACCTGAGCCGAAGGCAGACGCTTAACGACTGAGCCACGCAGGCGCCCCTTATTTTCTCTTTTTTTATTGATGAGTTAAAATGAGGCTCAGAGCAGAACCACTTGCCCCAGGCTCCCCAGCTCTCAGTTGGTGAGGCTTAGCTTTAAACTCGTCTGTCATTTGTTAGAGACCTGATGCTGTAGCTCTAAAATGCTATGCTCTATACTCTATATTCCAGTTCATGTGCTCTCCACACAGGGTATTTTCTACATTTTGATAACTTTTCTTTCCATAGATGTTTTTCTCCTGCATCAAGGTAACTAAGGAAAACTAGATATTTTCAATGAGGAAAACTAAGGAAGAAAGCAACGCGCAATATAGTTCTGAGGGTGAGTGTGTTCAGACAACTTAGGACCTTTTTTTGCTAGCCAGGAGGAAAATATTAGGACTGCTTTTGCTTTTAATATTATTTTTAATACTTTTAAAGAAAAAAGCAAAATCAAATCTGTCACATTACCACATATACAAAGGGTATGAATGTATTAAACTATTCAGTATAACTAGAACAACTTAAAAATACTTTATTCACTAGCTACAAACTTTATATTCATTTATTTCTTATATACACAGAATTTTTGCCAAGCTATTTTATAACACACAACCACTGACCTTGTACAGAGCTATTGTACTTTATTCTTCATTCCTGCTTAGCCCTAAGGGAAATTATTACAACATTATTCTACATAGCCAGTGTCATGCTTCATTTCCTTAACTGTAAGAATGCTATCAGCAACAAGTGGGATCTCAATTTGTTACTGTTAAAAGTGTGAGAAGTTGTAACTCTCCTGACTGCATTTGATGGAATAATTTACCAGACACTAATCAGAAGTTTTTTGATGAAATTCTGCATTAACAAAATTCAAGTTCAAATCTGAGCTGGCTGGCATTGATTTTTCACATTTATTTTGTACTTCTGAGGTTTGATGCTAAGCTTCTTGGCATTCTTCTTTGTGCTTGGTAAGCATGGAGGTCACCCTGAAGTTGGTCGGATCTCTGTTGATAAGAGATTGGCAGGATCTGGAGAAGAATACAAATTTGGCTGCTGGGTCAGAAATGTCATGAAGTTGGGAGATGGAAAACTGCAGCAGCATACTGAGCTTGCTAAAAAATAAAAGATGTTAGATAAGATTCTACAATAATCATGTTTGCTTTAATTTTTTCCTATGCAGGTAATTTCAAAAACACTTTTCCCAGATGCAAAATAATGAAAATACAACATTCATTATTTATTTACTTTGGTCTTTTAAAAAAATATTTAAAATGATGCAAGTCTTTTTGATTCCCTCAGATTTTTCTCAAAAGATTTTGTATTTTTCTGTTGCTGACTTAAATCCAAAATATCCTAGGATGTTTTAACCATCTGCCTAGTATTTCTAGTCAGTTTTTACCTTCAAAGAATGGAAAAGATTTGGAGTAAACTTTAACATCAGAAAGTAGGGTGAATTTTGGAGGTAAATTATTCCAAGCCCTGACAAATGTGAACATATCAGCATAGCTTTATTTAAAGTCACCTCTATTGAAAATGATTTCATATGTGTTATTCTATAATTCTCAGTGTCAAAATTCAGACTAAAGGACTAAAATCTTCTCTCTTTCACATTGTTCTGATTTTAATATTATTTTTTTAAACTTTTGACCTTAAAAATTCTGCTTCATAAGTTTTCATTTAAGGTCATAAATATTGAGTTAACGATGTCAGTTTTCCTGGTGCCATCTGGACCTAAGGTGTTTCTGTCACACTCAAAAGATGAAACTTGGTAAGCACAGCAACAACAAATCTACTGGAAAACCCCCATAAAACAAAAACCAAAATAAACCAAACAAAACAGCGGATTGAAGCGATGTTTTTCCATAGATGTCCTAGCAAATTATACTAAATTTTCCTAACATATGAAGGCCAGGAATTAGGTTTTTCAAACTCTATCTGGTGGTGGCTGACTACAGTGAACCTGAGGGCCAAACTTCACATTCACGTTCTGCAGCTGAATATGGCCCCATGTATCTAGAATGTTAATGCTACTCTCATAATCATCTGTAAATTTAAGAAGATAATGTTTGCTTTAAAGTATTAGACTTTTTCTCGACACTTTAACATTGTATGATAAGCATTTACATGTTTTGGAATGAACATTTAAAAAATTATATTCAACAATTAAATACTAAATAATGATAAATAATGATAAATTTGCTTATCCAAAGCATGCACACAAGCTTCATAGAATTTGTTGATCTTTTTGTGGCAACTCTGTAATAACCACTTACTATTTTGGCATTCAATTTTGAATTTAATTCTTTGAAGCTGCTACATACATTAGAATGATTGTATTTACACACCTGTGAGTGTATATATGTGTGTCTGTTTATTGGTACAATCAGAAGAAATCAGCTTAAACACATGGTGGAGTTGTATAGACTTTTTTTTTTTAGCACTTTGTAATAATCAGTTATTTCTGGCTTTGGGCCCAAAATAGGAAAGAGGACTGGAAAATTTAATGTAGTGGCAGCAATGGACCATGATTTGCTTTTGAATAATTGCTTTTATCTTGTTCTTCAAAACAATAGTTGGTTCTATGTTGATGGAGGCATAAAAATCTAGTAAAACATTACAGGTAATTAGTTTAGCTGGGTAGCTTTAAAAAAATCTAACTGAATATTTTAAACTTCTTGAAAAGTTTGTATTGTACATACACATTCTCAGGTTTCTGCTTTTTGGAGCAAAACTGACAGTATTTTTATTCAAAAAAAGATGATTATAGCACTGAATTCTACACTTAAAGTGTACTTTTTTTGTGTTATGGCTCTTAGAAATATGACAGTAAATTTTTTTATAGTAAACAGATGCTTCTTTTGGACCATTAGCTCATTTCTTTCTGGGGGATGTCTGAATTATTATTATTATTTTTTTAAAGATTTTATTTATTTATTTGAGAGAGAGACTGAGAGAGAGAGAGAGCATGAGAGGGGGGAGGGTCAGGAGGGTCAGAGGGAGAAGCAGACTCCCTGCTGAGCAGGGAGCCCGATGCGGGACTCGATCCCGGGACTCCAGGATCATGACCTGAGCCGAAGGCAGTCGCTTAACCAACTGAGCCACCCAGGCGCCCTGAATTATTTAAATAGACAAAAGGAAAGCTCTCTGTGGAAAGGTGTGCATTATACTCTCGTCTGCCTGGTAGTAGTTCACATATATCCACTCTTGTTCTGCTTTCTATTCTAAAAGTTGATTCACCTTTCTACACATGTTTATTAGTACATATAGGTGGTACGCAGAGTTACTTTTCTAAGGATTTGCATTTGAGTATATTTTCTGATACCTCCCCTAGTCCTTGCTTTTTTTTCAATGCAGGGAGAGGGTAGGAGAAGGACACTATACAATTGATAAAGTCGATGTCCATCTTAAGCTTTTTCCTTGAGTTATGGGGAGAGACACTTCTTCCTTTGGAGCTGGTAGATGTTCCTGCCTGCCATCAGAATTATGAATTACGATCTTTAATTCTTGCCTAAAAATTGGTAGCCAGTTTCAGAGACAAATGGGCTTCTTCCCTTCTCATTAGAAGGCATCTTTAATGTTTTATAATCTGCCTGTTTGCTAAAAATTTTTAAATATTTGTGAAAAATAAAGTAAAGAGGATCATAGGAATTTGCTTTGTCCTTTTAAGGTCCTAACTTTGACTATTTCTTAGCTTGGTACTTTATATAATGGTCAGAAAGTAAAGGGTTATTTTTTCTTTTGAAGCCATTTTCTCGGAGAAAATAATAAAGAGAATGACAGGTACAGCTATCTAATAATTTTGCTAGATTTCCTTTCCAGTTACATTTCATGGAGAAACTCTTTAAATCTTTAAAATTTTTCATTCCACAATTTTCATTTGAGCAAAGATTTTCATTAATTCCTACTCGTTGAGGCAATTTTCCTTCATTCCAATGGGAAAATGAGTCATTTACTTTTTTTCTGTTTTATGGCTACAGATGAAAATGTTTCATTTATATAGATTTTGTTTTTATTCACTTACAACGTTATGTTTTTAAAGTTTCTTTAATCTCTTGGAGAAATCATATGTTACTTTAGTGTCATAAATGTAGAATTGCAACGTTTAGGGCGTCTGGGTGGCTCAGTCGGTTAAGCGACTGCCTTCGGCTCAGGTCATGATCCTGGAATCCCTGGATCGAGTCCCGCATCGGGCTCCCTGCTCGGCGGGGAGTCTGCTTCTCCCTGACCCTTCCCCCCTGCTCATAATCTCTCTCACTCTTTCTCTCTTAAATAAATAAAAATCTTTAAATAGGGGCGCCTGGGTGGCTCAGTCGTTAAGCGTCTGCCTTCGGCTCAGGTCATGATCC